>NC_064563.1:83313783-83613783 GCF_937001465.1 Orcinus orca | reverse complement strand
TTCTGACTTATGTTAGCAAGTATGGACTTGTCTGGGGACAGCTGGCCTTCTCCAGCCACACCCTTTCCATGGCTAGCTGTTGGAGCCTTTACTTTGGACTCTATGTAAGCATCTTGGTGAAGAGGATAAAAAGTAATATTTTTAAAATGTTCAATAGTGGTCTCCAGTTCCACATATAAGGTGCTTGGAAGTTGCTATTAACTGAAGATTTTAAAAACAGGCAAATACAGGGAGTAATAGCTACCCAGAACAGAGATTCATGAGTAGAAACTGCCCTGAGAACCATTTCTAGGTAGGAAAACCTGAACTATAATTGACAAGTTGCTGGAGATTCAGTGTGGAAAACTCTGAGAATGAAAAACTCCAGGAGGACCCAGTCATGGGGGCTCCCACAATTTTGTGATTTACCTCCAGGAACTCAACCAGGTTCTCACAGTAAATATTGGAGAAAAATCCCCCCATGCTTCTGGCAGGAGGAGGGAAAAAGGAACCACTTTGAAATATGCTAGAGCACTCTGTTCTTAACAAGGCCAGCTGTCAGGAGAAACTAGTGAACCAGAGCCTAACATGCTGGGGTATTATCAGAGCCTAACTGAGAGGGGAAGGAAATACCCAGCTTCAGTCCCCTTTTGCCATCCTGCCCCACCTAAGGGGGAAGGAAAACTGAAAAACACTTATGAAGCTCATAGTCCAGATGCATAGGCTCACTGAAAGAAAGACCTAATATATGAAAATAGAATGCTTTCCCCTCCCCCCACACCTTACCACCAAATTACTAAAGACCTATTTACAGTTTTTCTTACTCAGTACATCATGTGTAGCTGTAAGAAAAAAAATTACAAGGCACACTGAAAGGCAAAACCACAATTTGAAGAGACAGCATAAGCATCAGAACCAGACATGACAGGGATGTTGGAATTATCAGAAAAGGAATTTAAAACAACTGTGATGAACATGCTAAGGGCTCTGATGAGTGAAGTAGACTTCAAGCAAGATCAAATAGGCAATGTAAGCAAAGAGATGGAAATTCTAAGAAAGAACTAAAAAAATAAAATGCTAGAGATCAAAAACACTGAAACAGAAATGAAGAATTCCTTTGATAGGCTTGTTAATAGACTGGACATAGCTGAGGAAAGAATTTGTGATCTAGAGGATATCCATACAAACTTCTAAAATTGAAAAGCAGAGAGAACAAAGACTGAAAAAAACAGAATATCCAAAACCTGTGGACAAATACAAAGGTATAGCATACGTATAATGGGAGTACCAAAAGGAGAAGAAAGAAACAGAAGAAATATTTGAAACAATAATGACTGAAAATTTCTCCAAATTAATGTCAGATATCAAACTACAGAGTCAGGAAGCTCAGAACATCAAGCAGGATAAATGTCAAAAAAGCTACACCAAGGCATATTATATTCAAACTAAAGAAAATCAGAGATAAAGAATAAATTCTGACAGAAGCCAGAGTACAAAATTACCTCACCTATAGAGGAGCAAAAATAAGAATTACATCTGACTTCTCAGAAACCATGCAAGCAAGAAGAGAGAGAAGTGAAAATTTAAAGTGTTGAGAGAAAAAAAATCAACCTAGAATTCTGTATCCTGCAAAATTATCCTTCAGAAATGAAAGCAAAATAAAGACCTTCTCAGACAAACAAAAATTGAGGGAATCTTGCCATTTGTTGCAAGAAATGTTAGAAGTTCTTTAGAGAGAAGGGAAATAATATAGGTCAGAAACTTGGATCTACATAAAGAAAACAAGGGCATCAAAGACAGAATAAATGAAGGTGAAATAAAAACTTTTATTTTTTAAGTTTATTCAAAATAATAAGACCACCAGGGCAGAAATAGAGACACAGATGTAGAAAATGGATGTGTGGACACAGGGGGGAAGGGGAGGGTAGGATGAATTGGGAGATTAGGTTTGACATAAATATACTGCCATATGTAAAACAGATAGCTAGTGGGAACCTGCAGTAAAGTACAGGGGGCTCAGCTCAGTGCTCTGTGATGACCTAGATGGGCGGCATGGGGGGAGGTGGGAGGGAGGTCCAGGAGGGAGGTCCAAGAGGGAGGGGATATATGTATACACATAGCTGATTCACTTTGTTGTACAGCAGAAACTAACACAACATTGTAAAGCAATTATACTCCAATTAAAAAAAAAAGGAAGACAATGGAAGACAAATGGTGGGCAGTTTGTTTTTCCTCTTTGACTAATTATTAAAGGAGCCTATTTGGAAAAAAAATTAATAATAAGAGCAACAATGTATTTGATTATGCTCATGAATATATCATGTATGCTTATATATAAGTGAAATGAATGACAGCAATAATAAAAGATGAAAGGGAGGAATGAGGATTATTTTGTTATTATAAGGTACTTACACTGCTTGAGAAGTGATATAGTGTTATTTAAAAGTGGACTTGGATTAGTTGTAAATGTATATTGTAAACTCTGGGACAATCACTAAAAAAGTAAAAAATAAAGGGAAGTATAACTGATATGTTAATAAAGAAGTGAAAATGGAATCATATAAAACGTGGTTAAAACTACAAAAAGACAGAAAAAGGGTGGAAGATAAAATAGGAACAAAGAACAAGTGCAACAAATAGATATGGTAGATATTAATCCAACTATCAATAATCACTTTGGCCATCAGGGGTCTAAATGAACAATTAAAAGACAGATATTGTTAAAGTGGATCAAAAAAACAAGAACCAATTATATGTTGTCAATAAAAAACCTACTTTAAGTATAAAGACACATATAGATTAAAAGTAAATGGATAGATTAGAACAGAATAGAGAGCCCAGAAAAAAACTCATGTGTTTATGGTCAGTTAATCTATGACAAAGGAGGCAAGAATATACAATGTAGAAAAGACAGCCTCTTCAATAAGTGTTGCTGGGAATACTGGACAGCTACATGTAAAAGAATGAAATCAGAACATTCTCCAACACCATATACGAAAATAAACTCATAGACCTAAATATAAGACCTGAAGCCATAAAACTGCTAGAAGAAAACATAGGAAGAACACTCTTTGACATAAATTGTAGCAATATTTTTTTGGAGCAGTCTCCTAAAGCAAAGGAAATAAAAGCAAAAATGAACAAATGGGACCTCATTAAACTTAAAAGCTTTTGCACAGCAAGGAAGACCATCAACAAAATGAAAAGATAGCCTACTGATGGGAGAAAATGTTTGCAAATGATATGACTGATAAGGGGTTAATATCCAAAATATATAAACAGCCCATACAACTCAACATCAAAAAAACCCAAGCAACCCAATTAAAAATGTGCAAAAGACCTGAATGTCTATTTCTCCAAAGAGGACATGCAGATGGTCAACATGAACGTGAAAAGATGTTCAACATTGCTAATCATCAGGAAAATGCACATCAAAACCATGATGAGATATTATCTCATACCTGTCAGAATGGCTATCATCAAAAAGAACACAAATAACAAACGTTAGCAAGGTGGAGAAAAGGGAACCCTCCTACGCTGTTAGTGGGAATGTACATTGGTGCAGCCACTGTGGAAAACAGTAGGGAGGTTTCTCAGAAAACTAAAAACAATTCCATTCCTGGGTATATATCCAAAAAAAACAAAATCACTATTTTGAAAAGATACATGCACCCCAATGTTCATAGCAGCATTGCTTACAATTGCCAAAATATGGAAGCAATTCAAGCATCCATCAACAGATGAATGGATAAAGAAAATGTGGTATATATATATATATATATATATATATATATACACACACACACACACACACACACATACAATGGAATACTACTCAGCCATAAAAAAGAATGAAAATTACCACTTGCAACAACATGCATGGACTTGGAGGGTATTATCCTAAGTGAAGTTAGTCAGACAGAGAAAGAGAAATACTGTATTATATCACTTATGTGTGGAATCTAAAAAGTACAACAAACTAGTCAATATAAGAAAAAAGAAACAGACTCACAGATATAGAGACCAAGCTAGTGGTTACCAGTGGGGAGAAGGAAAGGGGGAGGGGCAATATAGGAATAAGGGATTAAGAGGTATAAACCATTATGTATAAAATAAGCTACAAGTATATATTGTACAACACGGAATATAGCCAAGATTTTATAATAACTATAAATGGAGTATAACCTTTAAAATTTGTGAAATACTGTATAGTACACCTGTAACATATAATATTACACATCAACTACGTTTCAATTAAAAAATGTAAAAAAAAAAGAACAAAAGTAAATGGATAGAGAAAACTATAGCATGCTAACACTGAAAGAAAGCAACAGTAGCTATAATAATTTCAGACAGAGCAGACTTCAAAGCAAGGAAAATTATCAGGGATAAAGAGAGGCATTACATAATGATACAGAAGTCAGTTCTCCAAGAAGACATAATAATCCTTAATGTATATGTGCCTGATGACAGTGTGAAACTACATGTGGCAAAAAGTAATAGAATTACAAGGAGAAGTAGATGAATCCACTATCACCTCCTGTTGGAAATGGATACATTTAGCAGACAGAAAATCAGTAAGGCCCTAGTTGAACTTAACAATACCATTAATCAGTTGTATATAATTGGTATCTATAGACTATTTATTCAGCAACAGCAGAATACACATTCTTCTCAAGTTCACATGAAACATTCACCAAGATAGCCACATTCTGGGCCATAAAACACACTTTAATAAATGTAAAAGCATAGAAATAATACAATGTCTGCTCTCAGACCATAGTGGTATTAAACTGGAAATTAAGAACAGAGAGAGAACTGAAAATCCCCAAATATATACATATTAAACAATATATTTCTAAATAACATATGGATAAAAAAAGATATGGGAAATTTTAAAATATTTTAAAGTAAATGAAAATGACAATATAAATTATAAAAATTTGTGCAATGCAATGGAAGCAGTGCTTAGTGGGAAATTTATAGCATTGAATGCATGTATTACAAAAGAAGAAAGATCTAAATCAATCATCTAAGCTTCCACCTTGAGAAACTAGAAAAAGAAGAACAAATTATATCCAAAGCAAGCAGAAGAAAAGCAGTAATAAGAATTAGAGCATAAATCAATGGAATTTTTTTTTCAAGTGTATGGAGAGTGTGCGCCATGTACTTTCTTAAAAATTTTTATTTATTTATTTTGGTTGTGCCGGGTCTTAGTTGCAGCTTGTGGACTCCTTAGTTGCGGCTCATGGGCTCCTTTAGTTGCGGCATGTGTGCTCCTTAGTTGCTTCTTGCAGGATCCTTAGTTATGGCATGCGAACTCTTAGTTGCGGCATGCATGTGGAATCTAGTTCCCTGACCAGGGATCAGACCTACATCCCCTGCATTGGGAGGTGGATTCTCAACCACTGTGCCACCAGGGAAGTCCCATAAATCAACAGAATTGATCAAGGAAATTGATAGAGAAAATAAGTGAAACCACAAAGTTCCTTGAAAAGATCACTAAAACTGATAAGCCTCAAGTGAGGCTAACTAAGAAAAAAGAGAGGACACAAATTATTAATATCAGATATAAAAAAGAATCCCCTTTTCAGAAATGAAAAAGGATCACTGCAGATCCCATGGCATTAAAAAGATAATTAAGGAATATTGTGAATAACTCTATGCCTACAAATTGGATATTCTAGATGAAAAGGACTAGTTACTTGAAAGGCAATTTGCCAGAACTCACACAAGAAGAAACAGAAAATCTGAAAAGGCCTATATTATTATTAACAAATTTTTGAATCAGTAATTAATAACTTTCTAAAACATAAAGCACCAGGCCCAGATGGGTCTGCTGGTGAATTCTACCAAATATTTAAGGAAGAAGTTATACCATTCTCTGCAGTCTCTTTCAGATAATAGAAGCTAACTCATTCTTTGAGGCCAGCATTACTCTAATACCAAAACCAGGCAAAGACATTAAAAGAAAGCTACAAACCAACATCTCTCATGAATGTAGGCATGAAAATCCTCAACAAAATATTAGCAAATCAAATCCAACAATGTATGAAAAGAGTTATACACCGCAACGAAGTGGGATTTATCCCAGGTATGCAAGGCTGATTCTGCATTTGAAAATCAGTTAATATGCATCACATCAACAGGCTGAAAAAGAAAAATCACATGATCATATTACTAGAGGCCAGAAAAAGTATTTGACAATATCCAATACTCATTCATGATTAAAACTCTCAGTTAACTTGGATTAGAAAGGAATGTCCTCAACTTTATAAAGAATGTGTACCAAAAACTTATATCACACTTAATGGTGAGAAACTCAAAGCTTTTCCACTAAGATCAGGAAAAAGGCAAAGATGTCGCCTCTCATCACTCCCTTTCAATATCATACTGGAAGTCCTAGCTAATTCAATAAGACAAGAAGAAGAAATAAAAGGTATCCAGTTTGGCTTCCCTGGTGGCGCCGTGGTTGAGAGTCCGCCTGCAGTTGCAGGGGACGCAGGTTCGTGCCCTGGTCCGGGAAGATCCCACATGCCGCGGAGCGGCTGGGCCCATGAGCCATGGCTGCTGAGCCTGCGCGTCTGGAGCCTGTGCTCCGCAACGGGAGTGGCCACAACAGTGAGAGGCCTGCATACCGCAAAAAAAAAAAAAAGGTATACAATTTGGAAAGGAAGAAATAAAACTGTCTTTTAGCAGGAGACATATTCATCTATGTAGAAAATCTAAAAGAAATTACTGAAAAAAAAAGAAAACCTCTCCTGGAACTAATAAGTGATTATAGCAAGGTTGTAGTATATAAGGTTAGTATACAAAAGTCAGCTGCTTTCCTATATACATATATAGAACAAGGGGAATTTGAAATATAAAACACAGTGCCATTTACATTAGCATCAACAAATGAAATACTTAAATATAAATTTAATAAAATATACGCAAGATCTATTTGAGGAAAACTGCAAAACTTTGATGAAAGAAATCAAAGAACAACTAAATAAATGAAGAAATATTCCATGTTCATGGATAGGAAGACTCAATAGTGTCAATATGTCAGTTCTTCCCAATTTGATTTACAGAGTCCATGTAATCTCAATCAAAATCCCTGCAAGTTATTTTGTGGATATTGACAAAGTAATTCTAAAGCTTATATGAAGAGGCAAAAAACTCAGAATAAGCAGCACAATATTGAAGGAGAAGAACAAAGTTGGAGGACTGACACGGCCTGACTTCAAGACCTACTGTAAAACTTTTATAATCATGAAAGTGTGGTATTATGGAAAGAATAGACAAATAGATGAATGAAATAGAATAGAGAGCCCAGAAATAGACCCACATAAATATAATCAACTAATCTTTGACAAAAAGAACAGATAATACAGTGGAGTCTTTTTAAACAAATGATGCTGGAACAACTGAACATCTACATGCAAAAAAATGAATTTAGGCATAAGCCTTACACCCTTCACAAAATTAACTCAAAATGATCACAGACTTAAATGTAGAATACAAAAACATAAAACTCTTAAAAGATTACATAGGAAAAAAACCTAGATGACCTTGGGTATGGTGATGACTTTTTAGATACAACACCAAAGTCATGATCCATTAAAGAAATAATGGAAAATCTGGACTTCATTGAAATTTAAAACTTCTGCTCTACAGAAGACAATGTCAGTAGAATGAGAAGACAAGTCACAGACTAGGAGAAAATATTTGCAAAAGACATATCTGATAAAGGACTGTTATCCAAAATAATCAAAGAAGTCTGAAACTCAACAGTAAGAAAACAAAAAACCTGATTTTAAAAAAGGTCAAAGACCTTAACAGATACCTCACCAAAGAAGATATACAGATGGCAAATAAGGATATGAAAAGATGCTCCACATGATGTCATCAGGGAAATGCAAATTAAAATGAAATTCCGCTATACACCTGTTAGAATGGACAAAATCTGGAACACTAACACCACCAAGTGTGGAGCAGCAGGACCTTTCATTTTTGGTGGGAATTCAGAATGCTATAGCCACTTCAGAAGACAGTCTGGCAGTTTCTTACAAGACTAAACATACTCTTACCATATGATTTGGCAATCCTGCTCCTTGGTATTTACCCAAAGAGGTTGAAAACTTATCTCTACAGAAGAACCTGCTCACAGATGTTTATAGCAGTTTTATTCATAATTGCCAAAACTTGGAAGTAACCAAGATGTCCTTCAGTAGGTGAATGGATAAATAAACTATGGTACATTGAGACAATATAATATTATTCAGCACTAAAAAGAAATGAGCTTATCAAGTCATGAAAAGACATGGAAGAATCTTAAATGCATATAGTTAAGAGAAGGAAGCCAATCTGAAAAGGTTACATACTGTATGATTCCAGCTATATGACATTCTGGAAAAGGCAAAACTATGGAGGTTATAAGAAGATCATTGGTTGCCAGGGGGTTGGGGGGAATGGGGAAAGGATGAATAGGAGCACAGAGGATTTTAAGGGTAGGGGAAATACTCTGTATGTTACTATAATGATGGATACACGTTATTATACATGTATACATAGACATATAAGGATTTGTCCATACCCATATAATGTACAACACCAAGAGTGAACCTTAATGTAAACTGTGGACTTTGGGAGACTGTGAATTGTCAATGGAGGTTCATCAATTGTAACAAAGCTACCACTCTGGTGAGTCATGTTGATAATGTGTTGGGCTATGCATGTGTGGGGCAGGGGGTATATGGGAAGTTTCTGTACCTCCTTCTCAATTTTGCTATGAACCTAAGATTGCTCTAAAATATTGCCTTTAAAAAATGCAGACATTCAATAGAGTTCATAATAACAAAACAAGATTTGCTAGCTTTATGAAGCTCCTCTTTGTGTGCAGTTCAGTTGGGGCTGGAAGGGAAAATCTAGAAGACTGTAGGTTTGGCAGACAGTACATGTTCCTGGTAGTGGCCCGTAGTAGAGGAGGAGGGGCCTGGATGGAGGGAATAGAGCAGCAGTGGCTGCTGTAAAGATACCAAAGCCAGACTAAGTAAGGCTGAGGATGGGATCCAGGACAAGGCAGGGCTCAAGCCAAGTAGGAAGCAGATATGGAGTCTTTCTGGCATTGGGTCCCGATCGAGGTTGGGCAGAGGTGGGAAAGAGATTTTTACTCTTTCTTATTCACATTTTGCTCTCCTCTAAAACCAACTGAAATGGAGAGAAAAAGAATAGGTTGGAGAAAAATAACAAGTTGGTTGGGAAAAATAACCAACAAGTTGGTTGTACTATTAAGTTGCATAGGACTTTTGTCAAAGTAGCATTCCTCCTTTGCATCCTATCCTCAGACCCACCTAGAAGGGTCCCAAGTCAGCAGAAAGCTTAGTCAGGGGGATTCCTCAGGCTTTACCATAATCCTAGAACATTTGATCAGATGGGTCAAATGTGAAATTATTTAATTTAGAAAACAATAATTTATTCTCTTGATTCAAGCTTATGGTGTTATAATATTCACATGATCTGTGATGATAAAGCTAATTTGAAGTTATTTCCTCAAGTAGAATTTTTATAGTAGCATACTTTCTGCTGAAAACTTAAGAAACTATATGTACGTACTTATATTGTCTACATGTGTTAGAAATTAATAGCAACTGCTGAAAAATGATTTCAATGCCTGTTAGAATTCAGCATTAAAAACAATTTAAAGTACTGTTCCATCACAGGTCGAAATGCCAAATAGACACTTCTTTCTAATTGGCTTGAAATGCATTTTTCTTTGAGTTAAGCTTTACCTGCTGTGCTCATGTATAAGCACCTCCCCTTGCCTTTGACTTTTTCATAATGGAAATCTCTCTCTTTTTTTCCATTATTTATTGTTTGTGTAATTTAACCAATTCTTCAAAATGATATATTTTAAATGGAAATGGTTATATATTTTTTTCTTATTTTATAAGTAGTCTATATACAGGTTAAAAAAAAGTTAGAAAATTCGGAAGACTATAAACATGAAAAAAATTCTCTCTATAACCCTACTACCCAGAAATAATTGCTTTTATTATTGTGTATCCATCTAGGCATTTTTATGTGCCTAATAACACAGTCTTTAAAAACATAAAAATGTATTCCTAATGTACATACTGCTTTATAGTGTTCTTTTTTCTACTTTACTTTGGATCATAGACATTTTTGTTCATTCATAAATGTAGATTACATTGTAACTTTTAATAGCTGGATAAATTCCATTATGGATGTGCCATTGTTTAAAAAACAATTTTTCTACTGATGGTGATTAAGTTTGTAATTTTTTTTTTAAAGTGTCACATGAGTAGATTGGGAAGGGTTTCCATGGAGTGTTGTTTAGTCAAAAAAGCAAGACGCAAAAACATATTTATAGTATGATTTCATGTTAGTCAAATGATAAAATAACACTATATTTGTGTATACTTGTGTCAGTGTAGAAAATAAGTGTGCCAAAAAATATGGAAGATATAATTCAAGGATACAACTGAGATACATACCCTAGATATTGGGTATATAGAGAAGGTACTGCTACAAGTGGATAAGAAAGAAAAAGGGATTGAGGGATGCAAACTCAAAAGCACAAGAAAACACTGCACTAAAACATTAAACCATATGTGCTGTCATACTTATTGTTTAAGAAATTATGTGTAAGGGTGAGCATATGTTTAAGTGAATTAAAAAAGTTTTTTTGTATTTAAAAATAGACAGAATAAAAAAACAAGGGTGAAAATAATGGGTCCAAGGTTGATGCCTAATGACTCCAGGTATAACCATGTTTTAAAAATAAAATTGGCCATTAAAAAAAGTTTTTTACTCTTATGAGACTTTATAAACACGTCTGCATATATCTTTGCACACTCATTGAATTATTTCCTACAGTAAATTCCTAGGAGTACAGTTGCTGGGGCAAAAGGGTATTTTAAGGGTTTGATATATATTGATAAGTTAACTGTTAGTTAGGTTGCACCTATTTGTATTTCCATCAACAGTTTATGAGAATGTCTGTTTCTTCACAACTTCATTGATGCTAGGTACTTACACACTTTTAAATCATTGCTTATGTTATATAATAAAATAGCATCTTGCTGTTTTAATTTACTTTTCTGAGATTACTAGTTATGTTCATTATCTTTTCATATGATTGTTAGAAGTTTTACTTTTTGTTTTCTGGACTGTCCTTTACCCATTTCTCTGTGGCTATTTAACTGTCTTATTGATTCACAAGGGCATTTTATATAGAAAGACTGTTTAACTCTTTATCACATATGTTTCAAAACCTATTGATAGGTATAAAGTGATTGTATCAGGTTTTAATTTTTAAAATGATTTCCTCTTTTAGGGCAGAGCCATATACCTTTCCTCCTCCTTCCACTAAGTACCTCCCCATTCCTTCAAAGTATACTGTGGGCACTCAGACTGATTATCGCGATGCCGAAGTTCAAACAGACCCGTATTCTCCAGAATACATAGTATGTCAGAATTCCATCCCTGAACTGCTGACCCTGGCTACTCTCACTTGGGGTGAGTTGGTAATTCTTTTGAATATTTGCAGATGACAGTCCTGATAACCACACGTGCTATTGAGTTCTTGGAAATGACACACATAGAGGCAACTGTGGTTTAAAGTATTGCTATTTAAAGCGTCTTGCTCAGTAGAGCTACTTCATAGACTCATACATTTTCTGATAAATTTGTTCAAAGGTATTTACGCCCTTTTCACTGTAAGGAGGCTTATTGTTCTTTTCCCCTGAAGCTGAAGTTATATTTCGGCTTAATTTTGTGGTTACTTTACTGACGACTCCCCTCCCTCTTCTCACTGTTTCTCCCAGTGAATCAGTTCTTTTTCACTGAGGCATTCATTACTCCTTCTTTACACATAAACCTTTCTTGAGTGTATAATACTGAATGCCTATTCCAACGTATGTAATAATATTATCTTTCTTTGCTAAAATATCTTGCAATTTATCAAGGCTCTCTTATATACTTTATTTGATGATTTGGATGATTTCTTTTGATATTATCTCTGAAATGCTAATATCTTCCAGGCTCAGAAATTCACTCTCAGAGTATAGAAATTCACTCCAGTCTAGGCCCTTATTATGTGAAACTATAAAAATTAATAAGAGAAGGAACCTTTAGAAACTATTAGGCATTAGCTTATTGAACTCACTTGATTGTAGCTGGGAAACTGAGAACAAGAGAGGCTGACTCCTCTAAGGTCATGGAGATAGTTGGTACACTGTAATGATTTTTATTAAAATGAGATTACTTTTGTTTCCCCAATGTAATTAATTGCTGTGATCAATTCTGCGTCACAGGCAAAGAAGATGTTCATATCTGAGTTCTAGTTTTGATTCTTGTTTCCTGGCCCACTTTATGAATCCAGATTAAGCATTCTTGACACCCACACTTTAAACCAGAGGCTCTAATTTCAGGCCTAGATGACAGGTTAAAAGTATGCTGAAATCTTTCCCTCTGCCCTGAGCACATAAAAGACATATTATAAAGATTAATAACCACACTTCAAGGAAAAAAATTTCCATAGTCTAGAAGTGGAGACTTCTTCCTAAAAGAAAGAAATAGCTGGGAACCTGTGATGGTAAGCAGGGACTCTGAATGGTGGGGAGCAGATCTGAGTTACCTGCTTAAACTAAAGGAGACAGAAACTTTTCTCCTGCCCACAGATAGGATTGAAGCCCAGTGCCTGCCAGTCTAAGCCAAGTGCTGCTATCTGGGGCCTTGGGCTTTACCTCTTGGTGTGACAAGGGCTTAGCGTTGAGCTGCAGGAGGACCAGAACCAGGACATCTAAAACAAGAAATCTGGGCAGGGGCTCAGAATGCTTCACTTGTTAAAAGGCCTAATCTGGAGTCCTGCCACTGGCAGCTCTGGGGTTGAAGTATCAATAAAACCCTCTATGAGTTAGGCCTACCTCCTCATTGGTGAGACCCTGGGCAGAGGTTCAAATAGAGGCCCATATACTATTGATATATGCATAGATGTTTAAAAATTATAAATCAAGCCACTATCTGTTAGATAAAATATGTTCTATATTTTTCACAAATCTTTCTAAAAAGTTGAAAGGACAAATGTACATTTAAAATTCTTAGACTCTTTGGGATTGCATGCTGGAATGTGGCAGCAATGGGAGAGGCTGCCTAGTGGCCTGCCCTTTTCTCTGGCTCTGTTCAACATCACAAGGGGCCTGTCATGCATGTATATGATTGCCCCACCTTGCTTCTCCATTTTCTGTTTACACATCCTTGCAAACAGCTGCCACTTGGCTATGCCTTGGGCTTAAGGGTGAACACACAGCAGCATATAGTCTGCCCTCAGGAGTCTGAATCCCGGGAAGAGGCCCATGTAGGTTTTGTAAGTGGGCTTGGGGCAATTTATGCATGGAATTCGAGGCCCTCTAAGAGCAGGAGTACTCCAGGTGGGCATTTTGTAGTATTATCTTTAAAGTGCTGTGGGAAAATAATTTCAAATCTAGAATTCTTATACCAGCCAACCTGTTATTCAGTGAAGGTGAAATAAGGACACTTTCACAGGATAGGACATTTCATAGGCCTATCTCATAGGATATTGTAAAGATTAATTTAAATTCATTTATGTAATGTGCTTAGACCAGTGCTTAGTATGTAAATAAGCTTTCTATACATGTTAGCTATTAATCTGAAAAGGAAGAACAAAAGGACATACTTCAACAAGAGGAAAAATAAGCCCAAAAGGAAGAAGCAGTGTTTAAGAATATGATGAGCAAAAAAAGAGAAAAATATGTAATTAAAAATTTAAAGTGTTGAGTTTTTAAAAGTGATACTTAAAAAAAAAAAAAAGAATGAAGCAAGTACTAAAACTCTAGATCAGGATTAGCAAACTATGGTCCATAGGCCAGTTTGGCCTATTGCCTTTTTTTATATGGCCTGCAAGTTAAGGATTTTTACATTTAAAAATGGATGAAAAAAACCTATTATGCGACATGTGAAAATTATTTGTACTATTTTGTGACTTGTGAAAATAATATGAAATTAAAATTCCAGTGACCCTAAAAAGGTTTTATTGGAATACAGCCAAACTTATTTGTTATGTAGTGTCCTTGCCTGCTTTTGCACTGCCATGCAGAATTGAGTAACTGAAAGAGACTGTGCGGCCCACAAAGCCTCATATATTTACTCACTGGCCTTTCACAGAGAAAGTTTGATGACCTCTGCTCTAGATCAGTCCTTTTCAGACTTTTGCATGAATAAGAATCATCTGGTGAGCTTGTTAAAACACTGATTCCTGGCCCCATCCCAGAGATTCTGATTTACTAGGTCTGAGAAAGGGTGGAGAATTTGCATTTCTACCAAGCTCTCAGATGCTGCTGCTACTGCTGGTTTAAGAACCACACTGAGTACTGGAGTTAAGAAGAAATAAGAATAAAGCATGCAAAAATTCTATTTTCTTTTGGAGAGAGAGCAATATTAATTAGCTTTAGACTTTATTAGAAAACTATGAGTGGAAATTTCTAGGTTAAAAAATTTATGTGTAACCTCTGGAAAAAAGAGAAGAAATATATCATTTCACAATTGGTAAAGGGGAAAAGGAGGAAACAACAGTAGAAATGGGGGAAAACGCAAAGAAAAAACACGATAAATAGAAAATGCATAGTAAAGTGTAGGGAAAATGTTCAAATATTTTAATAATCAAAATATATAATAAAAGTGACTTAAACTTGCCTATTAAAAAATTCTGGGATTGAATTCATTAAAACCCAGCAAAAACAGCTTGCTATTTATAAAATAGCATTATAACTTTGAAAATAAAGGAGTGGAAAATATACTGAAAGCTGACCCAAAGAAAGCTGGTGTAACAATGTTAATATTAGACCAAAGTTAATCAGAAAACAGTAAAAGGGATAATGAAGAACATGAAATAGTTATAAAAGGAAAAACCCACCAGAAGTTATATCTGTTATGAATTTGAATTTACTCTGCATAGACTCAAAATATAAAGCAAAACTGATTGAATCACAAGGAGAAATGGACAAATTCCTATTCACAGGGGAAGATTTTTTAATGCTCCTCTTTCAGATTAAGCTATCAAAAGTTAGGATTTAGGTGATTTGAACAAGATGATTAATGTATTTCACATAAAAGACTTTGCATGTGGTAAGCCATGGCGACACCTGCTATAGATCTGATTATGCATTAAGAAAATGTGGAAATAACTTGGCTGTAGCATTTCAAGGAAATAATTATGGTTCTGGGCTCCTTTGAACTGGCAGATTTCTCACTCCACATTTATAGTCATTTGATTTATGAGAAAGATGCCACTATATTCAGTGGGAAAAAGGAGGTCTTTTCAATAAATGTTGATGAAACAATTAGATATCCATGTGCAAAAGTGAACTTTGATTCTGATTTCTACCTCCAGGCAGTACTGGGAAAAACAAACAAACAAAAAAAACAACATGTGTGTGTGTGTGTGTGTGTGTGTGTAAATTGATAACCTGATTCTAAAATTAATATGGAAATGTGAAAGGGTCAAAAGTAGCCAAGGCAAATGTGAAGAAACAGAACAGTATACACTATGAGATACAAAGACTTACTTTAAAGCTGCAGTAATTACACAGTGTGGTATATTCTCAAAGGTACACAAGTAGATCATTGTTACAGAATAGGGAGTCCAGAAATTAACCTACAAGTAGATATCATCTGACTTAAGACAAAGATGATACTACAGTACACTAGAAAAAAAATGATCTTTTCAATAAATGGTGCTGAATCAATTAGATAGTCATCTTGAAAACAGTGACTCGATTCCTAGTTCACACCATAAACTGAACCAATCCCAGATGTCTAAATGTGAAAGGTGAAACAAAAATTTAGAAGGAGACATAAGAGAATATTTTCATGATCTTGGGTAGGCACACATTTTATTAAATAGAACAAAATTGCTAACCATAAAGGGAAAATTAAGAAATTAGATCACATTAAAATTAAGAACCTCTGTTCACCAAAATACATTAAGATAGTGAAAAGGCAAGCCACATATTGGGAGAAGATATTTGCAATACCTACATATGACAGAAGACTCATATCTAGAACACATAAAGAAATCCTACAAATCAACAAGAAAAAGATGACCCAATAGAAAAGTTAGCAAATGATGTGAGCCGTCACTTGATAAAACGGGTTTTCAAATGGCCAGTCAACATATGAAACAGTGTTCAACCTGATTAGTCATCAGGGAAATGCAAATTAAAATCTCAGTTTGATACTACAGATATACCAGAATAGCTAATGTTAAAAAGATTGATATTACTAAGTGATGATAAGGATTTGAAGCAAAGAGAATTTCATATA
Source organism: Orcinus orca (assembly GCF_937001465.1). Lineage (NCBI taxonomy): Eukaryota > Metazoa > Chordata > Mammalia > Artiodactyla > Delphinidae > Orcinus > Orcinus orca. The sequence goes on along the minus strand of NC_064563.1, from coordinate 83,597,454 downwards.
CTGCATGTATATATTGCAACCATTCTTTGGAAACTGATAGTATCTTCTAAAGCTGACACAATACCTACAACCCAGGAACGTCATCCCTCACTATATACCCAAGAAAAGTGAGTACTTAGCTCTACTGTAAGAAATGCATATATGACTTTCACCAAGAGACAAGTGCAAGAATGTTCATAGCAGCACTATTCATAGTAACACTGAACTGAAAACAACCCAGATGTCCATCAACCATAGAATGGATGAATAACCTGTGGTATGTTCACACAGTGAAATACTATATAGTAACGAGAATGAAAGTACAGCTACACATAACCACATGGGTGAATCTCACATAGATATTGCTGAGCAAAAGAAGTAAGACACTAAAGAATACCTACATTTTGATTTCATTTATATAAAGCTCAAAACCTATCAGAACTAAATTAATATGTTAGGAATCAGGCTGGTGGCTATCCTTGAGGCAAGTAGAGACTGGGAGGGAGTATGATGGGCAGGCTAGGGTTCTGGTAAATTCTGTTCCTTGATCTGAGTGCTGGTTATTTGGGATGTTCCTTTGTGTACCTTTCTGTGTATATATTATACATTAGTAGAATTTTTGCATAAGAATAAGTGAAAAATAATGACACAGTAAAAGGTTGACACTGAAAGCACTAAGAAAAAAATCGAGTGCTATGTGCCAAGAACTGTTCAAAGTGCTTTATGTTTTTAACTTATTTAATCTTCACAAGTTAAGTAAATAATAAATTTTAAATCAGAAACCAATAAGAAACCTTAAAAAGGCAAAAGAATTGGTCATTACGATCATAAATTTTTTGGATAAAGATTAATAATATACTGAAACTTCTTGTGGGAAACATCAAGACCAAAGACAGAAGTTGCAAGTAAAGAGTATTAGAATTGGAAGAGGGACATACTATAGACCAAACGATTTAGAGACTATAAGAGAACACTATGCATCACTATTGCCCTACATTTAAAAACTAAGATTATATTAGTTTCAGGTATACAGCATAGTGATTTTTTAATAGATTATACTCCATTTAAAGTTATTACAAAATAATGGCTGTATGTCCATGTGCTGTATAATATATCATCATTGCTTATCTATTTTATACATAGTAGTTTGTATCTCTTAATCCCGTACCCCTGTCTCACCCTCCCACCCCTTCCCTCTCCTCATTGGTATCCACTAGTTTGTTTTCTATATCTGTGAGGTTGTTTCTGTTTTGTTATATACGCTCCTTTGTTTTATTTTTTAGATTCCACATGTAAGTGATAACATACACTATGTCTTTCTCTGTCTGGCTTATTTCACTGAGGATAATATGCTCTAGGTCCATCTACGTTGTTGCAAGTGGCAGAAATTTATTCCTTTTTTATGGCTGAGTAAATTCCATTGTATATATACACCACATCTTCTTAATCCATTCACCTGTTGATGGATTCTTGGGTTGCTTCCATTTCTTGGCTACTGTAAGTAATGCTGCTATGAACATTGGGGTGCATGTATCTTTTCAAGTTAGTGTTTTGGGGTCGTTTTTTTTTTTATGGGGGGGATATATACCCAGGAGTGGAATTGCCACATCATATGGTGGTTCTATTTTTAGTTTTTTGAGGGACCTCCTGTTTTCCATAGTGGCTGCATCAATTTTAATTTCTACCAGCAGTGTACAAGGGTTCCCATTTCTCTACATCCTTCCCAATGTTTGTTATTTGTAGACTTTTCGGTGATAGCCATTCTGACAGGTGTGAGGTGACATCTGATTGTGGTTTACATTTCTCTGATGATTAGTGATGTTGAGCATCTTTTCATGTGCCTGTTGGCCATCTGTATGTCTTATTTGGAAAATGTCTTCAGCTCTTTTGTCCATTTTTTAATTGGGTTGTTTGGTTTTTTAGATATTGAGTTGTATGAGCTGTTTATATATTTTGATATTAACCACTTGTCAGTTACATCACTTGCAAATATTTTCTCCCTTTCAGTAGGTTTTCTTTTCATTTTGTCAATGATTTGCTGTGCCAAAGCTTTTGAGTTTAATTAGGTCTTATTTGTTTATTTTTGCTTTTGTTTCCTTTGCCTTAGGAGACAGATCCAGAAGAATATGGCTATGATTTATGTCAGAGTGTTCTGCCTATGTTTTCTTCTAGGAATTTTATGGTTTCAGGTCTTATACTTAGGTCTTTAGTCCATTTTGAGTTTATTTTGTATATGTTGTGAGTGAATGTTCTAATTTCATTCTTTTACATGTATCTGTCCCGTTTTCCCAGTACCATTTATTGAAGAGACTGTATTTTCTCCATTGTATATTCTTGCCTCCTTTGTCATAGATTAATTGATCATAGGAGTATGAGTTTCTGAGTTCTCTATTCTGTTCCATTGATCTCTATATCTGTTTTTGTGCCAGTACCATGCTGTTTTCATTACTGTAGCTTTGTAGTATAGTCTGAAGTCAGGGAGCATGATACATCCAGCTTTGTTCTTTTTTCTCAAATTACTTTAGCAATTTGGAGTCTTTTGTGGTTTCATATGGATTTTAGGATTACTCTAGTTCTGTTGAAATGTCATGGGTATTTTGTTAGGGATTGAATTAAATCTGTAGATTGCTTTGGGTGGTATGGACATTTTAACAATATTAATTCTTCCAATCCAAAACACAGGATATTTTTCCATTTCTTGGTATCATTTCTAAATTCCTTCATCAGTGTTTTATAGTTTTTAGAGTATAGGTCTCTCACCTCCTTGGTTAAGTTTATTCTTAGTATTTTACTCTTTTTGATGGGATTTTAAATGGGATTTTTTTCTGTTTTGCTTTCTCTTTCTGATAGTTCATTGTTAGTATATAGAAAAGTAAAATATTTCTGTATATTAATCTTGTATCCTGCAACTTCGCTGAATTCATTTTTAGTTCTAATACCTTTTTGGGTATTAGACTTTGTGTTTTCTATATATAGTATCATGTCACAACTTTGGGTTTTCTATATATAGTATCATGTCATTCACAAAGAGTGATAGTTTTACTTCTTCCCTTCTAATTTGGATACATTTTTTTTCTTGTCTGATTGCTGTTACTAGAACTTCCAATACTACATTAAATAGAAGTGGTGAGAGTGGACATCCTTGTCTTTTTCTTATTTTAGAGTAAAGACTGAAAGCTTTTCACCTTTTAGTATGATGTTAGCTGTGAGTTTGTCATAAATGGCCTTTATTATGCTGAGATATGTTCTCTCTATACCAATGTTGATGATAGTTTTTATCATGACTGGATTTTGAATTTTGTCAAATGCTTTTTCTGTATCTATTGAAATGATTGTGTGATTCTTCTCCTTCCTTTTGTTACTGTGGTGTATCGCATTGATTGATTTGCAAATATTGAACCATCCTTGCATCCCTCAAATAAGTCTCACTTGATCATGGTGTATGATCCTTTTTATATATTGTTGGATTCAGTTTGCTAATATTTTGTTGAGGATTTTTGTATCTATATTCATCAAAGATATTGGCCTGTAATCTTTTTTTTTTTTTTTTTTTGCGGTACGCGGGCCTCTCACTGTTGCGGCCTCTCCCGTTGCGGAGCACAGCCTCCGGACATGCAGGCTCAGTGGCCATGGCTCACGGGCCTAGCCGCTCCGCGGCACGTGGGATCTTCCCAGACTGGAGCACGAACCCGTGTCCCCTGCTTCGGCAGGCGGACTCTCAACTACTGAGCCACCATGGAAGCCCAGCCTGTAATCTTTTTTTGCAGTGTCTTTGTCTGGTTTTGATATCAGGGCAGTGGTAGCCACATAGAATGAATTTGGGAGTGTTTCATTCTCTTCAAGTGTTTGGATTAGAGAAGGATATTATTAGTTCTTCTTTATATGTTTGGTAAAATTCCCCTGTGAAGATGACTGGTCACAGATTTTTGTTTGTTAGGAGTTTTTTAAATTACAAATTCAATTTCACTACTAGTGATCTGTCTGTTGAGATGATCTTTTTCTTCCTCATTCAGTCTTGGATATTTGTCTGTTTCTAGAAATTTCTCCATTTCTTCTAGGTTGTCCAATTAGTTGGCTTATAACTGTTAGTAATACTTTGTTATGAGTTTGTAAATCTCTGTGTTATTGGTTGTTACTTCTCCTCTTTTGATTCTTATTTTGTTTACCTGGGTCCTCTCTCTTTTCTTGTTAGCCTGGCTAAAGTTTTATCAATTTTGTTTATCTTTTCAAAGAACCAGTTCTTGGTTTCATTGATCTTTTCTAATTTTTTTTTGCTCTATTTATTTCCTCTCTGATTTATTATTTCCTTCCTTCTGCTGACTTTGGGCTTCACTCTTCTTTTTCTAATTCCTTTAGGTGGTAGGTTAGGTTGTTTATTTGAGATTTTTCTTGTTTCTTGAGGAAGGCCTGTATTGCTACAAAATTCCCTTCTAGAACTGCTTTTGCTGCATCCCATAAATTTTTGGAAGGTTGTGTTTCCATTTTCATTTGTCAAGATATTTTCTGATTTTCTCTTTGATTTCTTCATCGATCCTCTGGTTTTTAGTAGCATGTTGTTTATTCTCTACATGTGTGTGCTTTTCCCATTTTTCTTGCCATAATTGATTTTTAGTTTCATACTGTTGTGGTCAGAAAAAATGCTTGATATAATTTCTGTTCTCTTAGATTTGTTGAGACTTGTTTTATGGCCTAGTATGTGATCCTGGAGAATATTCCATATGCACTTGAAAAGAATGTGTATTCTGCTGTTTTTGGATAGATGTCCTGTAGATATCTAGTAAGTCCAACGTATGGTCTATTGTATCATTTAAGACCACTAATGCCTTACTGATTTTCTATCTGGATGATCTGTCCACAGATATAAGTAGGGTGTTAAAGTCCTCTACTATTGTTATATTACTGTCAATTTCTCCCTTTTGTCTGTTAATATTTGATTTATATATTTAGGTGCTCCAGTACTGGGTGCATATATGTTAACGAGTATAATATCCTCTCTTCTATTGATCTCTTTATCATTATATAATGCCCTTCTTTGTCTTTCTTTATAGCCTTTGTTTTAAAGTATATTTTGTCTGATATGAGTATTGCTACCCTCGTTTTCTTGTCATTTCTGTTTCATGATATATCTTTTTCCATCCTCTCACTTTGTCTCTGTGTGTCTTTAGTTCTGAAGTGCATCTTTTGTAAGCAGCCTAGAGATGGGTCTTGCGTTTTTATCCATTCAGCCACCCTATGTCTTTTGATTGGAGCATTTAGTTCATTGACATTTTTTTTTTTACATCTTTATTGGAGTGTAATTGCTTTACAATGGTGTGTTAGTTTCTGCTTTATAACAAAGTGAATCGGTTATACATATACATATGTTCCCATATCTCTTTCCTCTTGCATCTCCCTCCCTCCCACCCTCCCTATCCCATCCCTCCAGGTGGTCACAAAGCACCGAGCTGATCTCCCTGTGCTATGCGGCTGCTTCCCACATAGCAGGAAGTTTGGTAGTGTATATATGTCCATGCCTCTCTCTCACTTTGTCACAGCTTACCCTTCCCCCTCCTCATATCCTCAAGTCCATTCTCTAGTAGGTCTGTGTCTTTATTCCTGTCTTACCCCTAGGTTCTTCATGACATTTTTTTTCCTTAAATTAATTGTTGATAGTTATGTACTTATTGCCATTTTGTTACTTGTTTTCTGGTTGTTTTTGTAGGTCTTTCCTGTTCTTTTCTTCTTCTTTTAGTTTCTTTTTCTTCCTTTGTGGTTTGATGATTTTCTTTACTAGTATGCTTATGTTCCTTTCCTCTCCATTTTTGTGTATCTGTTGTAGGTTTTTGATTTGTGGTTACCATGGAATTCCTATATTATGACCTATAACTACATCTACTTGTTTTAAATGGTAGTAATTTAAATTCACACCCATTCAAAATATCTACCTTTTTACTCCCCTCCTCCACATAGATTCTTACCTTTTATTATAGCCTTTTCTTTCCACTTACAGAAGACCCTTTAACATTTCTTTTAGGGTAGGTTTAGTATTGATGAGCTCTATTAGTTTTTTGCTTGTCTGAGAAGTTCTTTATCTCCCCTTCAATTCTAAATGATAATCCTGCTGGATAGAGTATCCTAGGTTGCAGATTTTTCTCTTTTAGCACTTTGAATATATCATGTCACTCTCTCTGGCCTGCAGAGTCTCTGCAGAGACATCGGCTGATAGCCTTATGGGTATTCCTTTGTAAATGACTCTTTGTTTTTTTCTTGCTGCCTTCAGAATTCTCTCTTTAATTTTTACCAGTTTCATTATGATTTATCTTGATGTGGGTCTGTTTTGGTTCATCTTGTTTAGAACTTTCTTTGCTTCCTGTACTTGGATATTTGCTTCCTTCTTCAGGTTCCAGAAGTTTTCAGTCATAATTTCTTCAAATACATTTCACAACCTTTCTCTCTCTTCTCCTTCTGAAACCCCTATAATGGGAATGTTGGTACACTTGATGTTATCCCAGAGATCTCTTAAACTATTCTCATTTTTTAAAGTTTGGTTTTCTTTTTACTGCATTGATTGGGTGATTTCCATTATTCCATCTTCCAGATCACGTATGCATTCTTCTTTATCACTTAGTTGCTATTCATTCCTTCTAGTGTGTGTTTTTTTTTAAGACAAGCTTTTATTCATCATCTTTTAAATTAATTAATTAATTAATTTTTATTTATTTATTTTTGGCTGTGTTGGGTCTTTGTTGCTGCATGCGGGCTTTCTCTAGTTGTGGTGAGTGGGGGCTACTCTTAGTTGCGGTGCACAGTCTTCTCATTGCAGTGGCTTCTCGTTGTGGAGCACAGGCTCTAGGCACACAGGCTTCAGTAGTTGTGGCACGTGGGCTCAGTAGTTGTGGCTTGTGGGCTCTAGAGCGCAGGCTCAGTAGTTGTGGCGCACAGGCTTAGTTGCTCCACAGCATGTGGGATCTTCCCAGACCAGGGCTCGAACCCATGTCCCCTGCACTGGCAGGCAAATTCTTAACCACTGAGCCACCAGGGAAGTACCCCTTCTAGGGTGTTTTTGATGTCAGTTATTGTATTCTTCAGTTCTGACTGGTTCTTTTTTATATTTTCTAGTTCCTTGTTAAAATTCTCACTCTGCTTATCTATTCTTTCCCTAATTCAGCTCGCATTCTTATTACTAATGCTTTGAATTTTTTAGCTTATAAATTATTTCTGTTTTATTATTTTTACCAGGGTTTTTTTCTTGCTCTTTCAACTGAGATGCATTCCTGTCTCTTTTCATTTTGCTTAACTTTCTCTGTCTCTGTGAATTTAGGTGAAACAGTTACCTACAGCAATCTTTAATGGGTGGGCTTCTGTACAAGTGTCCCTATATAGTCTGCATGTGCCCAGTGCTTTTGGTGGGAGAGCTAGATTTGACGTGAACAGAAGTCATTTGTTTACTCAGGGTGTGCTGCCAGCTGTCAACTTGGTAGGAGGTAGGGTTGGAGATGGAGGGGGTAGGGCCATAGCCAGGTGTGAGGCAGGACTTCCTCTCTGCTCAGTGGCCATCACTGCCCTATTGGGGCAGGGTCATCTCCCAAGTTGCTGGAGCAGAAACCCTAGGTTCAGCAATCAAATCTTGTAGTATTTTATTTATTTATTTATTTATTTATTTATGGCTGTGTTGGGTCTTTGTTGCTGTGTGCGGGCTTTCTCTAGTTGCAGTGAGCGGGGGCTACAGTTTGTTGCCGTGTGCGGGCTTCTCATTGTCGTGGCTTCTCTTGTGGTGGAGCACGGGCTCTAGGTGCACAGGCTTCAGTAGTTGTGGCACGTGGGCTCAGTAGTTGTGGCTTGCAGGCTCTAGAGTGCAGGCTCAGTAGTTGTGGCACACAGGCTTAGTTGCTCCACGGCATGTGGGATATTCCCGGACCAGGGCTCGAACCTGTGTCCCCTGCATTGGCAGGTGGATTCTTAACCACTTTGCCACAAGGGAAGCCCTCTTGTAGTACTTTAAAAAGATGACTTATCATAACCAAATGGGTTAATTGTACAAATTCAAGTTTAGTACAATATCAGAAAACTAACCAATGCATTTTACCATTTTAACAGAAAATGTCAGAAAAATGCTTTTATAGGTGCAGGAAAAGTACTGTTTGATAACATTCAACATGCATTCATGCTATAAACTCTAAGTAAGCTGAGATCAGAAGGGAATTTTGGTAACTTAATAAAGGTTATCTTCGATAAACATATACTAAAGGTGAGACTTGAGAAGCTTTACCCTTAAAATAAAGAAAAAGACAGTGATTCCTTTATCACCACTATTATTTAGCAATGCAGAGAAGATCCTAGCCCAGAGCTTATTAAACTAGGCTATGACCCACCACCCCTAGGGACATTTGGAAACCTGGGTGGTGTTTTTATATGTAATAATGATGAGACAAATGGGTTGGGTTTGGGGGAGGTAGGCTGGCATGGATACTAAACATCCTGCCCTGCATGGGGCAGTTTCATCCAACAATTAATTGTTTGCCCAATATGACAGTAATAGCATCCTGATAGAGAAATAATTGAGTCAGTGTAGTAAGATAAGAGAAGAATTAGGTATGAGGATTAGAAAGAAAAAGCAAAACTATATTTGCAGACAATGTACTCATATAGAAAAATGAAATAAGTTATCAGAACTAAGAACCTCAGTTTAATAAGGTATCCTATTATGAAACCAACATACAAATATCAGTAATTTTTGTATGTATGAGCAATATGTAATTAGAAATATTATTGAGGGCTTCCCTGGTGGTGCAGTGGTTGAGAGTCCGCCTGCCGATGCAGGGGACACGGGTTCGTGCCCTGGTCCGGGAGGATCCCACATGCTGCGGAGCGGCTGGGCCCATGAGCCATGGCCGCTGAGCCTGCGCATCCAAAGCCTGTGCTCCGCAACGGGAGAGGCCACAACAGTGAGAGGCCCGTGTACCGCAAAAAAAAAAAAAAGAAAGAAAGAAATATTATTGGGAAATCATATTTTTAATAGCAACAAATAACAAAGTCCCAGGAAAGCACTTAATAAAACATGCACAAGGCATTTATGGAGAAAAATATAAATTGTTCCTTAAGCACAAAGATTTGACCAAAAAAAAAGGAACATTGTGTTTATAAATGGGAAGACTCATGCTTGAATAGGTATTATTTCTCTCACAAGTATTTTATATCTTCAAGCAATTCTAATCCAAATCTCTACTTGCAGTGTAACCATGTATGTAAATCAGCATCTTTTCTCTTCCCAGAAATTATATAAAAGCAACAAGCACAACTCTAAAAGAACAACTCCCAAGAACAAATTCCATTCTCAGTGAAACTCACATATATATGAGTCTTTGAACCACTAAATACTTGTAAGGACTGTGAAAAGCAGCTGAGACTAGGTAGCATGGACTGTGGAAGAGGGTCAGGAGAATCTCAGAAAGCTTGAGAAAAAATATGCTTTGTGGAGGCAAATTTGGCAATATTCAGAAATATTTTAAATGATTGTATTTTGTGATTAGTTGCTAGGCTCTAGATCCTTCTAAGGTTCCTAGAGAAATTCATACATGGGCATAATGAGACCAGTATTAGACGTTTGTTGCAGCATTATTATGTGTAATCAAAAAATTAGAACCAGGGCTTCCCTGGTGGCGCAGTGGTTGAGAGTCCGCCTGCCGATGCAGGGGACACGGGTTCATGTCCTGGTCCAGGAAGATCCCACATGCCGCGGAGCGGCTGGGCCCGTGAGCCATGGCCGCTGAGCCTGCGCGTCCGGAGCCTGTGCTCCGCAGCAGGAGAGGCCGCAACAGTAAGAGGCCCGCGTACCACAAAAAAAAAAAAAAAAAAAAAAAAAAAAAATTAGAACCAATCTAAATGTCAATTTGAGCAGATAGCTTAAATTGTGGTAGAGTCCTACAATGGAAGAATGAAATTACATCTCTATATATCAGCGTGGCCAGATTCCCAAAACAAAGCTGAATAAAAAAAGCAAATAACAGAATATTTATAGTAAAATACCACATATGTAAATATTAAATTAAAAATAATACTATATTTTCTTTATGTATAGTTCTTTTTCCTAGCTTCATTTAGACATAATTGACATGTAACATTGTGTAAGTTTAAGATGTACTACATGATGATTTGGTACACATATATATTGCAAAATGATTACCACAATAAGTGTAGTTAACACATCTATCACCCCACATATTTACTGTGTGTGTGTGGGTGTGTGTGTGGGTGTGTGTGGTGAGAGCATTTAAGATTCAGTCTTAGCAACGTTCAAGTATACAATACAGTTTTGTTAAGTGTAGTCAGCATGCTGTACATTAGCTCTCCAGAATTTATTCATCTTATAACTGAAAGTTTGTACCCTTTGACCACTTTCACCCATTTCTCCCACCACTTTGCCCCTGGTAACCACCAGTGTACTCTCTGTTTCTATGAATTCAGTTTTTTAGATTCCAGATATAATGAGATTATACAGTATTTAACTGTTTCTGACTGACTTATTTTGCTTAGCATAATGCCCTCAAGTTTCATCCATGTTATCACAAATGGCAGGATTCTCTTCTTTTTTTGTGAATGAATATATATATATATCACTATATATATATATATATATATATATCGCCTTATATATATCACTTTATATATATATATATCGCCTTATATATATCACTTTATATATATATATATATCGCCTTATATATATCACTTTATTTATCCATTAATCTGCCGATAGACACTTCAGCTGTTTCCATGTCTTGACTATTGTAAATAATGCTGCAATGAACATGGGGTGCAGATACCTCTTTGATGTAGTGATTTCATTTCCTTCAGCTATATACCCAGAAGGGAAATTGCTAGATCATATGGTAGTTCTATTTTTAATTTTTTGAGGAACCTCTATGGAATTCTTATGGAACTATTTGCCATAATGACTGTACCAATTTACATTCCCCCCAACAGTGCACAAGGGTTTCCTTTTCTCCACGTCCTTGGCAGCACTTGTTATTGCTTGTCTTTTTTTTTTTTTTTTTTTTTGGGTAAGAAGTAGATTTATTAATATCCTTTGTAAAGAGGTTACAAGAAAATGGGGCTTGAAGAGGGTGGTCATGTCCCAGGTCTCGGGTGAGTTCCTGGGACAGGCCACCAAGTGAGGGTCCGTGGCTTCTCACAAGAAAGAATTAAACCATAGTAAAATGAAAGCAGAGATACACATTCCATAGACAGAATGCAGTCCATCTTGGAAGAGGAGAGCGTCCTCTCTCTTCTCTTTGATAATAGCCATTCTAACAGGCATGAGGTGATATCTCACTGTAGTTTTGATTTGCAATTCCCTGATGATTAGTGATGTTGAACACCTTTTCATGTACCTGTTAGCCATCTCTGTATCTTTTTTGGGAAAATGTCTATTCAGGTCTTTTGCCCATTTTAAAATCACATTGTTTTTTGTTTTGAGTAATATCTGTTCCTAATATATTTAGAATATAACCCCTTATCAGATATATGGTTTGCAAATGTTTTTGCCCAATTCATAGGTTGCTTTTTCATTTTGTTGATTGTTTCTTTTGCTGTGTAGAAGATTTTTGGTTTGATGTAGTCCAATTTGTTTATTTTTGTTTTTGTTGCTTGTGCTTTTGGTGTCATATCCAAAATATCATTGCCAAGACTAATATCAAGGAGCTTTTCCCTTATCTTTTCTTCTAAGCGTTTTACATTTAAGTCTTTAATCCATTTCAAGTTAATTTTTGTGAAAAATGTAAGATAAGGATCCAGTTTCATTCTTCTGCATGTGAATACCCAGTTTTCCTAGCACCACTTATTGAAGAGACTGTCTTTTCCCTATTGACTATTTTTGACTCCCTTGTCAAATATTAGTTGACTACGCATGCATGGGTTTACTTCTGGCTCTTTATTCTGTTCCATTGCTCTGTGTGTCTGTTTTTATGCCAGTACTATACTGTTCTGATTACTGTAGCTTTGTAATATAGTTTGAAATCAGGAAGTGTGTTTCTTACAATTTTGTTCTTTCTTAACATTGCTTTGGCTATATGGGTCTTTTATGGTTATGTATAAATTTTAGGATTGTTTTTTCTATTTCTGTGAAAAACACCACTAGAATCTTGATAGGGATGTATCTATGGATGGCTTTGCATAGTAGGAGCATTTTAAAAATATTAGTTCTTCCAATCCATGAACATGGGATATATATATATTTTTTACTTGTGTCTTCTTCAATTTTTTTCATCAATGTTTTAATAGTTTTCACCGTATAGATTTTTCACCTCCTTGGTTAAATTTACTCCTAAGAATTTTATTGTTTTTGATACTATTGTAAATGGAATAGTTTTATCTCTTTTATAGATATTGTTAGGGTGTATAAATACAACTGATTTTCATGTATTGATTTTGTATCCTGCAACTTTATTTATTTATTAGTTCTAACAGTTTTTTGATAGAGTCTTTAGAGTTTTCTCTACATAAGATCATGTCATCTGCAAATGGAGATGATTATACTTCTTCCTTTCTGATTTGCATGCCTTTTTCTTTCTTTTTTTTTTGCTTGATTTCTCTGGCTAGGGCTTCCAGTATTATGTAAATAGGAGTGGTGAGAGAGTGCACCATTTTCTTTTTCCTGATCTTAGAGGAAAGCTTTTAGCCTTTCACTGTTGAGTGTGATATTAGCTGTGGGCTCGTCTGTATAGTTCATGTTTGTGTTTATTAGAGAGGGAGTATAGTGTAATACATAAGACCATAAGGGTCAGATTGCCATTTGCAAATTCTGAGTTTCACCACATACTAACTATGACCTTTCTGCAAGTTATTTTGATATTTCTTTGTATTTCAAAATATGGATTTTTCCAATAGAGGACATTCCAAGGTGTGATTATTTCATAATCACCTAATATCTTCAAATACTTTCTAGCATCTTACATGTAACTAAAATGTCTTCTGGCTGAATTGTTAACAAGAGACAGTGCAGGGCAGATAATAAACCCTGAGGCACATCTGGAGATGTATCCTGATATCATTTCATCCTGTCATAACCCTTGAATTTAAAGAGGACAGGAACTGAAAGGGAGTAAATTAAATACTGGTAGGTACATGAGTTTGTCTGTGTGTTTCTAAAGTGTTCTGCTTCATCTTCCAGGTCGAGGTCTCCCGGCAGGACAAGCTGAGGTAGAGATGATAGAACGTGCCCGGGAGAAGCGTGCTTGGGAAGCCACTCTCCCCACTCTGAGTGACACCTCCCAGTTTGAGAAGAGGAGGAGGATGATGAATGCCATGGAGAGGAAGGAGTGGGCCTTCAGAGAGCAGGAGATCGAAAAGTAGGTTCTTAATCACCCAGATAATTGCTTCTGCACAGATGGGATTAATGTTAATACTTTTAACATATAGAGAGTTTACCCAAATGTATGGGTTTAAAAGCAATCCTTAATCTGTAGAGTTAGGAAATTGGGCTTCAGGAGCAATAGCTCTATAATTTTCTCTCCAATAATATAAAAATGTATAATGCCTTCTTTGTGTGTGTAGATCAGTGTGGAACCCAAATTTAAACAATTCCTCAAGGCATCTCTGATTCTTCTCTTCCCTTTTCTCTTTAGGGTCTTACCTAGAATCCCACTGATTTCTGAAAAATGTCTTTCAAACTGTCCTTTTCTGTTCATTCCCAGTGCCACGGTCCCTAGACTTTGGCCCTCTTCCTATCCATCCAACAGCCTCTTGGCTGACCCCATCTCTTTCCCCCTGGTACTGGATTCACCGTCAGTACACCTTGGGTTCTAGCTATAGCCAATGAGGCATTTTTCTGTTTAAAAGACAAACAGTGGAACTTTTCAATTAAGAGATGAGCTCATAGTACATAAGTAATAATATGCTAAGGTATTTCTCGTTGAATTTTCAGTCATTTTAACTGATGTATTTTCAGTAATGAGGTTGTCTCTGGAATATGTAGAAATGATGAGGACCAAAAAATTACAGCTCCCTAGCAAGAAGGAAAGGAAAGGAAGTTTGAGGGTGCCATTTGTTCCAGGCTGTGCTGAGGTACTTCATTGCTCACAGAAGTACTACCAAGCCCCTGACAGTGTGCTTACACGCAAGCAAGCTAGGGACCAATAGAGTTAGGGATTCAGTGTGGTTCCGAATTCAAAATATGTTTATCTTTTTGCAACACCTTCTGATTAACCCTGAATGCAGACTGTGATGTTTGGTTAAAAGCTTGCAATTTAATAGAAAATAGTGTTTGGGGAAGAGTAGGTGTCACATACTCAATCCTGTCTGCAGAAATTTAAATTTATTGCTGCAATTTGAAGAGGAATATTCTTGTCAGAAGGACATTAAGAATATTAAAAATGTATCTGGCCAGAATGAAGATATCACCTGAGAACATGAGTACTTTGGTTAAACTGAGGTTAATTTTAATAAATATATTTTGAGTCCCTCCTCAGGACTGGGAACAGGAAACTGCTTTACCCTGACAGAGCTCCTTATGGACCATTGGAACAGGGGGTGAGGGGTGGAAGGGGGGCAGGCGGGTGCGGATGGAGTGAAAGACCTTAAAACCAATAACTCACAGGCAGGATCTTCAGGTGATGTGCTGCTCTATACACAAAGAGCTAGGGGAACCCAGGCAGGAGAACAGTTAGTTCTGTTTGAGAACTAACAGATATTTAGTAGATATTTGGGAAAATTACTGAGATGAGGTAGCTTCTGAGCTGTATGTAGAAGGATGAGTAAAAAGCTATGAGGTAGATGATAATATTGATGATGATGGTGATGGAGATGATAATGATGATATTCATAAAGCATTCAACACTTACAGAGTGCTTATTTCATGCTTGAGCTAAGTTCTAAGCCAGTAGTGCTCAGAGTGTGGTCCACAGATGAGTAGCATCAGCACTTACCTGGGAACTTGTTAGAAATGCAAATTCTCAGGTTCCATCCCAGACCTACTGAATCAGGGGGCGGGGCACAGCAATTTGTGTCATAGCAAGTCCTCCAGGTTATCTGATGTATGCTCAAGTTTGAGAACTACTGTTCTAGCATGCTGTGTACATTCACTCATTTAACGTTCACAACAACCTTAGGGGATGGATACTATTATTATGTTAATTTTATGATTGAAGAGGCTGAGGTAAGTGATGAAGTTGAGAATTGAACCTAGGATTTCCAACTCTAGAAAGAAAGGGGACTGTTGGTGTGTGCTTATTTTTAAAAACGCCTACCTCCCTGTATTTACTTCTCACTGTTTCCCTACCCTCCCATGTATATTCACTTTGAGAACCTCCACCAGTATAACATGTTTGCTCTGTCTCTAGTCCTTTTTTTTTTTTTTTTTTTTTTTTGCGGTACGCAGGCCTCTCACTGCTGTGGCCTCTCCCGTCGCGGAGCACAGGCTCCGGACGCGCAGGCTCAGCGGCCATGGTCCACAGGCCCAGCTGCTCCGCGGCATGTGGGATCCTCCCAGACCGGGGCACGAACCCGTGTCCCCTGCATTGGCAGGCGGACTCTCAACCACTGCGCCACCAGGGAAGACCTGTCTCTAGTCCTTTTGAGTAGAATATTCAGCTCTCTCTGCTGAGGCCGCACTTCTCCCTTGTCAATGTGGCAAATCTCAACCCTTGTTTATCCTCAAGTGCTGAGTTAATGGCTCCTGAAGGAAGGCTTCCCCACCATCCCCCTCCTTCCCTTTGATCAACTGGGAATAGTGCTAGAAGAGGCGCTCTGCCATTTCTTCTCCCACAGGAGTCTTTTCATTCTTTTGGCCTGGTATGTATCTCCCTGTGTTGTAAATGTTGGTTTATATGTCTACTCCACTAGAACAGTGCTTCTTGAGACAACGTATTTTATCTTGTTCACCATTGTTTATTCCCTGCCTGGCATAAATATTTGACAAATGAATGACTGAATAAATTACTGTGTAAATTTTTAAGTAAGAGTAAAATATTCAAATCTCCATTTTAGAAAGGAAAATCTTGACCACTATGTGGAACAAAGATTGGAAGGGGGAAAGACTAGACTAACAACCAGAGTCCAAGTCAGGAGAGAGATGACAAAGACATGGGCTAGGGAACAGATGTAAGAAGTGTTTTAGAGAAGGAATCATTAGAGGAGGGAAGAAGGTTAAGAGAAGGGGTAGATTTCTGGGGGAATAGAATGAGTGAGGTTTTTTTGAGGTTGTCAGGGGATATAGCTGGAGATTCAAGTAGATAGAAGTTCTAGTTCAGAAATACCTGGTCTGAAGTACAAATTTTGAAGTCATATGTACACATAAGCAAGTAGTCCTGGGAGAACAAGGTGAAGGTGAAGGGAAGGGAAGCGAAGAATAATTATCTATATGTGTCAGCTGCTGGCATTTTCACATTCACCACTTAAGGCTGCATGCCACAACCTCATTTTCTCTCACTCCTCCTATTACTTAACCCTCCAGCAATACCAGTCGACCTGGAACTATGCACAAACATTCGCTGTTCACTTAGGCCCATCTGCCTGGAGAACCCTTTTTTACCCCATCTACCTAGCAAACTCTTTTTTGTCCTTCAGAACTACACCCATACATATTCCTCTTATACAGAGACTCACCATTGAGTTGCCACCCCAAACCCCCAATTCATTTGTCACACTTTTGCCAGAGTGGTCTTTTTAAGATATATGAATATGATACCAGCCCAAAGAGAAGCTTCTGTTTATGGCAAGTGTTCCCTTTCTCTGTAGTAGAGCACCCTATCTGAGAGATTGTAGACTTCTTTATGTTTTGTGATTTACTTGAAGACTGCAGGAGATTCGCCTGGAAGTTCTAAAAGAGCTGCTGAAGAAGCGTGATGAGAATCAAAATGAAGTAAACATGGCGTGCTTGAATGCCCAGTGGTCTAAACTGCAGGAGGTGAAGGAGGCAAAGTTGGCACAGATTCACCACACACACGTATCAGGTGATGGTGCAGTATGAACCATGAAAAGAATGGAAAAGTTGGCTCTGCTTTGGGTCTTTGACCAAACCTGATTTAACTGTGATATAATTCTTTTTTGGTCCTATTGTTAGTTAATAGATAAGGAACAGGAGATGAGTTATTTCTCAAAAGTAGAAGGGTGGAGGAAAATTCCTTACTAAGAAAATCAAGTAATTATGTTCTAACAGGTAGTCAAGTTATTGACATTATGGGGCGTGTGTGTGTTTGTGTGTGTAGGTGTTGGGTTCCCCATATTCATGGGCTGAGGCCCTGGATAGAGAGCCCTGTTTCTCAACTTTTTTTCATTGTTTCCACTAAAAAAGACATTCAGACATCTTTTTTCCAATTCATCCCCCTGCCATGAAATTTTAATACCACAGGTATACTGTATATCTGTTTATGTACTATAAATATATCTGTACTTTATACATAAAAAGAGGAGTCAGTGCAGGATTAAGAATAACTAAATAAAAAATTTAAATTAAGAAAATTTAACTTATTAGCATTTAGCTTTATTTGCTATATTTGCTGAGTGACTTTTAATATAATTAATTTACTTATAAAAATTGTAATGCATCGCTTATATATGCAAATTAGCAGTTTATACACATAATAGCAATGTAATCACATTAAAAATTATTCAAAATATTTTTCCTAGCAAAACAATTACAAAAAATTAAGTTAATCCCTTAAAAATTATTTTTAGTGAACTTTTAAACTTTTTCTTGATGTGAGAAAATAACCTTTAACTTAACTAGCTGCACCTATGCATTTAGATACTGTCAACATTTTTTCTTTTCAGTAGTTGACATAACTAGTGATGGGTTGACTTTCTTTTTTTTTTACTCCTCCTGTCCCTCTCTCTTGCCCTCTGGGATCACCTTCCCAAATAAACTACCTGTACGCATGCCTTTGTCTCAGGTTCTGCCTGTGGGGGAACCCAGGCTAAGGCACACCTCAAATGTCACTTCCTCAGGGGAGACCTTCAAGGACCCCCACCCCCAGATAAGTCAGGTCCCTGTTATCTGTTCTCACTGTTATATGCCCCTGAATTTTTGTGTGTGTGTGAGAAAATGACTTTTTACTTAACTAGGTGCTAGGTATGCATTTAGATATGGTCAACAGTTTTTTCTTTTCAGTACTAGATATAACCAATGATGGGTTGACTAATTTTTATAAATAACTATTAAAATGTAAACTATTTTTATGTAATTATGAAATCCCAAGTCACACACAGAAGCACTGAGGATCAAATATAAATAACATCCAAAAGGCAGCAGTGGCAAGTGCAACCACCTCTTTCAATTGTGACTTCAAAATCTCATATTGTTTTACACCCATTGAGAGTGCATGATGTAGAGCCTTCAAAAGGGGATGGGTCTGTGATGGGATTGAAAGAAAAGGAACAGGTGGAAGTAGTAAGCCTGACTCCTTAGATGAGTAAACTCCTACAGTGTACAGCTGAGACTGCCAAACAATTCTGAAATCTATAAGCTTGGATATATTCTGATTTATTCTGGTGTTAGCCAAGATGGACAGAAATTTTTGAAGAACCTGTAGTCTTCCTTCCCTTTTAATTATTCTCTTAGGAGAGAATAATTCCCTCAGTCTCTACTGAAAACATGTAGTTTTCAGTTACTTTGAGTTTCTTTCATTCATTTGACAAACTTTCATTGAATACCTCTTTCTGGCCCAGAGCTTAGAATGCAGTTATAAAAGATTTTTGATGAGTACCAATTGAGAACACTAGCTGATTCACCTTCTGTCACGGCCACCTGTCTCATGACAATCTGGATCACACAGATGTCAGATATATGTTTTAAGTGTTCTGGCTGCAGTGAGTGATCATAATGAAATTCATTCAGTTCAGTAGCCTTCCTGTGAATAAAACTATGGTTTACTAGTCTGCATTTGGACCATTCAGAACAATATTTTGGAGATAGTCATGGAGGTATGTTTTATTTTAGCAATCAGAAAACTTTTGGGAAAGGGAAAGAATATAGAAGGGAAGTTGGAGAGAAGAAATATCATCAAGGATTATTCTGATTATGCATCACAGGTCTATGGACCTCTATCTCGCCTTGGTCGTTTCACAGACAACAACTCAGAGGACTTTGTAGTAAAAAACCACTATCTCAACACCTATGAAGGTAAGCAATTCACATAATTACAAGTCTAGTATAAGAGGATTATCTTAGAAATATAAATATATAAAATATAGCAGTTTAGATTAAAAGCTAATCAAAAATTAAAATATTTGCAAGAAATAGCAATTACATGTTTAGTATTATTAATAATATGAGTTCATAGAAACCAATAAAAACTTCTAAGACCCAAATAAATAAATGGATACACTATGCAACAATTTGTTGAGGAGTAAAGTCAGTAAACTACTAAACATTTAAACATGTTTAATGTCAGTAAAATCAAAGTTTTGCAAAAATGAAATAGAAAAAATTTTATACCAGGTTTGTGAAGCAAACAAGAAATATATAATAAAATCGGCTCTTTATGAAGAAATGCCAGAAAACTAGCGGGCAAGGGGATGGATAAGTAGGGGATAAATTAGTGGAGAGGGTTATACCTGTTATAAAGTCCAAGAGAGGCTTTTTAAAATTATTTAAATTTCAGTTGAGAGGTTGGAGTATCACATGGCCAAGATCATGAGCTGATGCTCACACAATTGAACTTGCACCTCTGGCTGACCATCTCCAGAGCTGAATATGATAACCTGGTGTACATCCACTTTAGAATGGTGGTGCCATGTTTCATATGATCAATAATTTTCTGTCTATTATTGTGGAATGTTACATTTTTGTAGGGCAATGTTTTCATTTTAGAATGCATTTCTTATTTTATAATCTAAGTCATCAAGAATATAAGTTAATTATATAGAAATTTCCTTTATATTTCAGGGACAATTCAATTATATGAGGTACACCTTATCAATAATTCTAAATGAAACCACTTGGCAAACAGCTACTAAAATTAACAGCATGCTTTCAAATGATGTATTTAAGTACCGGATACTAAACATGTACTTCTTTCCTACAGGATTAGTCGAACTTGAGTCATGTCTCCCAAATTTTGTGACACAACCCCGAATCAGATCTCCAAAACCAAAAGTCACTACCACCAAAGATGGTTTTCTAAAGAGGGCTGCAAGGATGGACCATGAGTTGGCAGAGTTTCATAAGGTATAATTCTTATCTGGAAGACAAGATGCTTCTAGTGTGACTTTTACAGAGATATACTACACTCCAAAAATTGTACTTTGTCTTGGGCAGCAATGTCCAGTAGTTCTCAACACACAAGCCTACATTCTTTCTCCTCTCTAGACTTTTCTACCAGTTACCTGTGCTGTGCCGATCAGTGCTTTTCCCCCTCATTTCAAACTGTAGGGAAACCTCTTAGAGGTTATTCTCCCCATTTGCAGAAGTCACGCTACTTTCTAAAAGTTGTTCTGACTTTGGAGCTACACAATAAAATGTGACACAACACTGAGGTGTAACAAGTTTCTAAGGTTCAGGATTACTGTTGATTTTAATAGTGTAATAGGCCTCATTTTCTCCCTTTTAGATTTGTTACCAGGGCATCATGAAGAAAGGGAGTCATGTTCAGCATCCCACTCATCTAGTTTAAACTCAACTAAATGAGAAAGTTTGACGGTCATCTCCCATGAGCCAGCTGTATAGCTTCATCCGTCAGCTTCGCTTTCTCTTTTGTTAATTGGACTATAGGTGTTCACACTTGGATACATTTGAATCCTTAGTATATGACAGTGGTGCTCTATCTTTAGCCTGCATCAGAATCACCTGGAGGGCTTGTTAAAACACATGTTGCTGGGCCTCACCCCCAAAGTTTCTGATTCAGTAGGGGTGGGGCTGGATTACTTGCATTTTTTTGCAAGTTTCTAGGGGATGCTGATGCTGCAGGAACCACACTTTGAGACTCACTGATTTAAGACATACCCTCATCACTGGTCCATGTATGTTTGTTTGTTCAGTTAGTAATAGCATAAAAGATCCATGGGAGCCCACACTCAAGATAAAAATTAGGACCTTGATAATCATTTACTTATATCTGTGTGGTTCTTTCCCACATTATCCCCATCTCCATTTACCGATTCTGAATTCTATGTTTATCATTTTCTCACTTTCTGTAAGATTTTTGGTAGATATTCTTTATTAGAGTATGGAAGTTCCCTTTTATTCCTAATTCACTGAAGCTTTTTAATCATGTGTTTATGTTGATTTTTATCAAATGTTTTGTCTGTATCTATTGAGATAATTATATATTTTTTCTTTAAAAAATTATTGTAATGGGGAATATTTATAGTTTTTTACAGATATTAATCTGTCCTCACATACTTATTAGGAACATAACTTGGTCAGGATGTATTATTTTTATACGTTATTGGATTTGATTTACTGATATTTTGTTCAGAATTTTTATTCTGTATTCATGAGTGAAATGGCCTTATTTTTCTTTCTCAGTTTGACTATATGTGGCATCGGTGTCAGAGTTACACAGGTCTTCTGAAATGAATTGGGGGGTATTCCTTCTTTCCTACTTTGAAAAGAGTTTAAATAAGTTTGAGATGATCTTTTTCTTCAGTTTGGTAGAATATTCATATAAAATTATCTGAGACGGATGTTTTCTTCATGGGAAAAATTGTAAGCACTCCTTCAATTTCCTTACAACTTACAGAACTTTCTGCAGCATTTTGGTAAATTATATTTTCTTTACAAATTCCGTTTCACCTAACTTTTCAGATTTTTTTGCATATGGTTGTTGATAGTATTATCAATACTTTAAAATCTTTTTAGTGTTTCTCTATAATCATGCCCACTCTTTTCATTCATAATATTATTTATTTGTGCTTTAACTCTTTTTCCTTAATCAATTTTACTGGAGGCTTGTTTATTTTCTTGGTATTTTTTTCAAACATTTGAACTTTTGATTTTGTTGATTTTCTCTATGTAAATTTTTTTCAATTACATTAATTCCCACTCATATTTATTTTATCTTTCTTTCTCCTTTCTTTGGGTTAGTTTTGTGGTTCTTTTCCTACCTTAAAATAGACATGTAGCTCATTAATTTTCAGGCACTCATCAGTTTTATATAATATTTAAAGCTAACCATTTCCTTCAAAACACTGATTTTGGTACATCCCATTAGTTTTGACATATAGTTTGTCATTATCATTAATATCTAATTTTTTAAAACATCCATTGTGATTTTTGGACCTGTGAGTATTTAACAATGTGTTTAAAATTTCCAAATATGCAGGAATTGTAACTAATTTTCTAATGAATGTCTCAATTGCTCTATCGTCAGAGATCTTAGCCTGTATGATACCTATTCTTTGAAATTTAGTGAGGCTTGCTTTGTGAACTAGTATAGTATATGTGATTTTACATATAAAATAATCTAAATCCACCTTCAAATAATACTATAACTACACGTGTCATGCAGATACCTTATAGTAGATTATTCCCAATTCCTCCCTACTGTCCCTGTGACATTGCTCATTCATTTCATTGATCCATATGCTATAATCACCCAATACATTTTTACTATCATATCATTTACTATCAATACATTTTTACTATCACTATGATTTAACAGTTATACTTTAGATCAATTAAAAATAAGAAAAAATATTTCATTTTACCTTTATTTATTCCATCTTTTCCACTCTTCCTTTCTTATATAGATCCAAGTTTCTGACGTATGTCATTTTGCTCCTGCCTGAAGAACTTGTTTTACCATTTATTACAGGGCAGGTCTGCTGGAAATGAACTCCTTCAGTTTTTATTTGTCTCAGAAAGTCTGTATGAATCATTTACTTTCTTTGACATATAATTCACATACCATAAAGTTAACCCTTGTATACAATTCAGTTATGTGTAGCATACTTATAAGATTGTTCTACCATCAACACTGTCTAATTCCAGAACATTCTCATCATCC
Organism: Orcinus orca; assembly: GCF_937001465.1. Taxonomy (NCBI): domain Eukaryota; kingdom Metazoa; phylum Chordata; class Mammalia; order Artiodactyla; family Delphinidae; genus Orcinus; species Orcinus orca. The sequence goes on along the minus strand of NC_064563.1, from coordinate 83,574,556 downwards.
TCAAAAGAAACCCCATACCCATTAGCAGTCACAACCAATTACCCTCTTCCCCGTACCACCTGGCAACCACTAATTTCCTTTCTTTTTATGGATTTGCCTATTCTGTACATTTCATATAAATACAACGATACAACATATGGCCTTTTGTGTTTGGCTTCCTTCATGTAGCATAATGTCTTCAAAGTTCATCCATGTTGGAGCATGTCTCAGTATTTACTTACTTTTTATGCTTGCATAATATTCCATTGTGTGGATATACCACATTTTGTTAATCTACGTATCAGTTGATGGAAATTTGAGTTGTTTCTACTTTTTGTCTATTTTTGTATAAATAATGCTGATATGCACATTCATGTACATGTTTTTTAGTTTTCTTGGGTCTATACCTAGGAGTAATTTCTGCGTCACATGGTAACTCTATATTATACTTTTTGAGGAACTGCCAGACTGTTAAAAGTGGCTGCACTATTTTACATTCCCACCAGCAATGTATGCGTGTTCCAATTTTTGCACATCTTTTCCATCTCTTGTTATTTTCCATCTTTCTTACTGTAGCCATCCTAGAGTGTGTGAGGGGATATATCACTGTGGATTTGATTTGTATTTGTCTAATAATTAATGAATTTTGTCACCTTTTCATGTTATTTGTATATCTTTTTTGGAGAAATGTCTATTCAGATACTCTGCTTATTTTTTAATTGAGTTTCTTTTTATTGTTTATCATAAACATTATTTTTAATGTTTGTATTGGTTTTTAAAAATTTTTAATTTTATATATTTTTTTATACAGCAGGTTCTTATTAGTCATCAATTTTATACACATCAGTGTACATGTCAGACCCAATCTCCCAATTCATCCCACCACCACCCCAACCCCCCGGCCACTTTCCCCTCTTGGTATCCATATTTTGTTCTCTACATCTGTGTCTCAATTTCTGTCCTGCAAACCAGTTCATCTGTACCATTTTTCTAGGTTCCACATATATGTGTTAATATGCGATATTTGTTTTTCTCTTTCTGACTTACTTCATTATGACAGTCTCTAGATTCATCCACGTCTCTACAAATGACCCAATTTCATGCCTTTTTATGGCTGAGTAATATTCCATTGTATATGTGTACCACATCTTCTTTATCCATTCATCTGTTGATGGGTATTTAGGTTGCCTCCATGACCTGGCTATTGTAAACAGTGCTGCAATGAACATTGGGGTGCATGTGTCTTTTTGAATTATGGTTTTCTCTGGGTGTATGCACAGTAGTGGGATGGCTGGGTCATATGGTAATTCTATTTTTAGTTTTTTAAGGAACGTCCATACTGTTCTCCATAGTGGCTGTATCAATTTACATTCCCACAAACAGTGCAAGAGGGATCCCTTTTCTCCACACCCTCTCCAGCTTTTGTTGTTTGTAGATTTTCTGATGATGCCCATTCTAACTGGTGTGAGGTGATACTTCATTGTAGTTTTGATTTGCATTTCTCTAATAGTTAGTGATGTTGAGCAGCTTTTAATGTTCTTGGCCATCTGTATGTCTTTGGAGAAATGTCTATTTAGGTCTTCTGCCCATTTTTGTATTGGGTTGTTTGTTTCTTTAATATTGAGCTGCATGAGCTGTTTATATATTTTGGAGATTAATCCTTTGTCCGTTGATTCGTTTGCAAGTATTTTCTCCCATTCTGAGGGTTTTCTTTTCATCTTGTTTATGGTTACCTTTGCTGTGCAAAAGTTTTGAAGTTTCATTAGGTCCCATTTCTTTATTTTTGTTTTTATTTCCATTACTCTAGGAGGTGGATCAAAAAAGATTTTGCTGTGATTTATGTCAAAGTGTGTTCTTCCTATGTTTTCCTCTAAGAGTTTTATAGTGTCCAGTCTTACATTTAGGTCTCTAATCCATTTTGAGTTTATTTTTGAGTATGGTGTTAGGGAGTGTTCTAATTTCATTCTTTTACATGTAGCCGTCCAGTTTTCCCAGCACCACTTATTGAAGACACTGTCTTTTCTCCATTGTATATTCTTGCCTCCTTTGTCATAGATTAGTTGACCATAGGTGTGTGGGTTTATCTCTGGGCTTTCTATCTTGGTCCATTGATCTATATTTCTGTTTTTGTGCCAGTACCATACTGTCTTGATTACTGTAGCTTTGTAGTATAGTCTGAAGTCAGGGAGTCTGATTCGTCCAGCTCTGCTTTTTTCCCTCAAGACTGCTTTGGCTATTTGGGGTCTTTTGTGTCTACATACAAATTTTAAGATTTTTTGTTCTAGTTCTGTAAAAAATGCCATAGGTAATTTGGTAAGGATTGCATTGAATCTATAGATTATTGGGGGTAGTATAGTCATTTTGACAACATTGATTCTTCCAGTCCAAAAACATGATATATCTCTCCATCTGTTGGTATCATCTTTAATTTCTTTCATCAGTGTCTTATACTTTTCTGCATACAGGTCTTTTGTCTCCCTAGGTAGGTTTATTCCTAGGTATTTTGTTCTTTTTGTCGCAGTGGTCAATGGCAGTGTTTCCTTAATTTCTCTTTCAGATTTTTCATCATTAGTATATAGGAATGCAGGAGATTTCTGTGTGTTAATTTTGTATCCTGCAACTTTACCAAATTCATTGATTAGCTCGAGTAGTTTTCTGGTGGCATCTTTAGGATTCTCTATGTACAGTATCATGTCATCTGCAAACAGTGACAGTTTTACTTCTTCTTTTCCAACTTGGATTCCTTTTATTTCTTTTTCTTCTCTGATTGCTGTGGCTGAAACTTCCAAAACTATGTTGAATAATAGTGGTGAGAACGGACAACCTTGTTTTGTTCCTGATCCTAGTGGAAATGGTTTCAGCTTTTCACCATTGAGAACAATGTTGGGGGTGGGTTTGTCATATATGGCCTTTATTATGTTGAGGTACGTTCCCTCTATGCCTATTTTCCGGAGAATTTTTATCATAAATAGGTGTTGAATTTTGTCAAAAGCTTTTTCTGCATCTATTGAGATGATCATATGGTTTTTCTTCTTCAATTCATTAACATGGTTTATCACATTGATTGATGTGCGTATATTGAAGAATCCTTGCATCCCTGGGATAAATCCCACTTGATCATGGTGTATGGTCCTTTTAATGTGTTGCTGGATTCTGTTTGCTAGTATTTTATTGAGTTTTGCATCTATATTCATCAGTGATATTGGTCTGTAATTTTCTTCTTTTGTAGTATCTTTGTCTGCTTTTGGTATCAGGCTAATGGTGGCCTCATAGAATGAGTTTGGGAGTGTTCCTTCCTCTGCAATTTTTTGGAAGAGTTTGAGAAGGATGGGTGTTAGCTCTTCTCTAAATGTTTGATAGAATTCACCTGTGAAGTCATCTGGTCCTGGACTTTTGTTTGTTGGAAGACTTTTAATCACAGTTTCAATTTCATTACTTGTGATTGGTCTGTTCATATTTTCTATTTCTTCCTGGTTCAGTCTTGGAAGGTTATACCTTTCTAAGAATTTCTCCATTTCTTCCAGGTTGTCCAGTTTATTGGCATAGAGTTGCTTGTAGTAGTCTCTTAGAATGCTTTGTATTTCTGCAGTCTCTGTTTTAACTTTTCCTTTTTCATTTCTATTTTTATTGATTTGAGTCCTCTCCCTCTTTTTCTTCATGAGTCTGGCCAACGGTTTATCAGTTTTGTTTATCTTCTCAAAGAACCAGCTTTTAGTTTTATTGACCTTTGCTATTGTTTTCTTTATTTCTATTTCATTCATTTCTGCTCTGATCTTTATGATTTCTTTCCTTCTGCTAACTTTGGGTTTTGTTTGTTCTTCTTTCTCTAGTTCCTTTAGCTGTAAGGTTAGATTGTTTGTTTGAGATTTTTCTTGTTTCTTGAGTTAGGCATGTATAGCTATAAACTTCCTTCTTAGAACTGCTTTTGCTTCATCCCATAGGATTTGGATCATCATGTTTTCATTGTCATTTGTCTCCAGGTAATTTTTCATTTCCTCTTTGATTTCTTCAGTGATCTCTTGACTATTTAGTAGTGTATTGTTTAGCCTGCATGTGTTTGTGTTTTTTGCATTTTTTTCCGTAATTCATTTCTAATCTCATAGCGTTGTCGTCAGAAAAGATGCTTGATATGATTTCAATTTTCTGAAATTTACTGAGGCTTGATCTGTGACCCAAGATGTGATCTATCCTGGAGAATGTTCCATGCACACTTGAGAAGAAACAGTAATCTGCTCTTTTTGGATGGAATGTCCTATAAATATCAATTAAATCGATCTGGTCTGTTGTGTCATTTAAAGCTTCTGTTTCCTTATTTTCACTTTAGATGATCTGTCCATTGGTGTAAGTGAGGTGTTAAAGTCCCCCACTATTATTGTGTTACTGTTGATTTCCTCTTTTATAGCTGTTAACAGTTGCCTTATGTATTGAGGTGCTCTGATGTTGGGTGCATATATATTTATAATTGTTATATCATCTTCTTGGATTGATCCCTTGATCATTACATAGTGTCACTCCTTATCTCTTGTAACATTCTTTATTTTAAAGTCTATTTTATCTTATACGAGTATTGCTACTCCAGCTTTCTTTTGATTTCCATTTGCATGGAATATCTTTTTCCATCCCCTCACTTTCAGTCTGTATGTGTCCCTAGATCTGAAGTGGGTCTCTTGTAGACAACATATATAAGGGTCTTGTTTTTGTATCCATTCAGCAAGCCTGTGTCTTTTGGTTGGAGCATTTAATCCATTCATGTTTAAGGTAATTATTGATATGTATGTTCCTGTGATCATTTTCTTAATCGTTTTGGGTTTGTTTTTGTAGGTCCTTTTCTCCTCTTGTGTTTCCCACTTAGAGAAGTTCCTTTAGCATTTGTTCTAGAGCTGGTTTGGTGGTGCTGAATTCTCTTAAGCTTTTGCTTGTCTGTAAAGCTTTTGATTTCTCCAACGAATCTGAATGAGATCCTTGCTGGGTAGAGTAATCTTGGTTGTAGGTTCTTCCCTTTCTTTCTTTTTTTCTTTTTCATCTTTATTGGAGTACAGTTGCTTTATAATGGTGTGTTAGTTTCTGCTTTATAACAAAGTTAATCAGTTATACATATACATATGTTCCCATATCTCTTCCCTCTTGCCTCTCCCTCCCTCCCACCCTCCTTCTCACACCCCTCTAGGTCGTCACAAAGCACGGAGCTGATCTCCCTCTGCTATGCGGCTGCTTCCCACTAGCTATCTATTTTACGTTTGGTAGTGCATATATGTCCATGCCACTCGCTCACTTTGTCACAGCTTACCCTTCCCCCTCCCCCATTTCTCTGGGAGGTGGGTCAGAAAGGATCTTCCTGTGATTTATGTCATAGAGTGTTCTGCCTATGTTTTCCTCTAAGAGTTTGACAGTTTCTGGCCTTACATTTAGGTCTTTAATCCATTTTGAGCTTATTTTTGTATATGGTGTTAGGGAATGTTCTAATCTCATACTTCTACATGTAGCCGCCCAGTTTTCCCAGCACCACTTATTGAAGCGGCTGTCCTTTCTCCACTGTACATTCCTGCCTCCTTTATCAAAGATAAGGTGACCATAAGTGCGTGGGTTTTCTCTGGGCTTGCTATCCTGTTCCATTGATCTATATTTCTGTTTTTGTGCCAGTACCATACTGTCTGGATTACCGTAGCTTTGTAGTATAGTCTGAAGTCAGGGAGCCTGATCCCTCCAGCTCCGTTTCTCGTTCTCAAGGTTACTTTGGCTATTCGGGGTCTTTTCTGTTTCCATACAAATTGTGAAATTTTAGGTTCTATTTCTGTGAAAAACGCCAGTGGTAGTTTGATAGGGATTGCATTGAATCTGTAGATTGCTTTGGGTAGTAGAGTCATTTTCACAATGTTGATTCTTCCAATCCAAGAACATGGTATATCTCTCCATCTATTTGTATCATCTTTAATTTCTTTCATCAGTGTCTTATAATTTTCTGCATACAGGTCTTTTGTCTACTTAGGTAGGTTTATCCCTAGATATTTTATTCTTGTTGTTGAAATGGTAAATGGGAGTGTTTTCTTGATTTCATTTTCAGATTTTTCATCATTAGTGTATAGGAATGCCAGAGATTTCTGTGCATTAATTTTGTATCCTGCAACTTTACCAAATTCATTGATTAGCTCGAGTAGTTTTCTGGCAGCATTTTTAGGATTCTCTATGTATAGTATCATGTAATCTGCAAACACTGACAGCTTTACTTTTTCTTTTCCAATTTGGATTCCTTTTATTTCCTTCTCTTCTCTGATTGCTTTGACTAACAGTTCCAAAACTATGTTGAATAAGAGTGGTGAGAGTGGGCAACCTTGTCTTGTTCCTGATCTTAGTGGAAATGCTTTCAGTTTTTCACCATTGAGGACGATGTTGGCTGTGGGTTTGTCATATATGGCCTTTATTATATTGAGGAAAGTTCCCTCTATGCCTACTTTCTGCAGGGTTTTTATCATAAATGTGTGTTGAATTTTGTCAGAAGCTTTCTCTGCATCTATTGAGATGACCATATGGTTTTTCTCCTTCAATTTGTTAATATGGCGTATCACATTGATTGATTTGTATTCCTGGAATACAAATCCTTGCATTCCTGGAATAAACCCCACTTGATCATGGTGTATGATCCTTTTAATGTGCTGTTGGATTCTGTTTGCTAGTATTTTGTTGAGGATTTTTGCATCTGTATTCATCAGTGATATTGGCATGTAGTTTTCTTCTTTTGTGACATCCTTGTCTGGTTTTGGTATCAGGGTGATGGTGGCGTCGTAGAATGTGTTTGGTTCCTGTGCTATATTTTGGAAGCGTTTGAGAAGGGTAGGTGTTAGCTCTTCTCTAAATGTTTGATAGAATTTGCCTGTGAAGCCATCTGGTCCTGGGCTTTTGTTTGTTGGAAGGTTTTTAATCAGAGTTTCAATTTCAGTGCTTGTGATTGGTCTGTTCATATTTTCTGTTTCTTCCTGATTCAGTCTTGGCAGGTTGTGCTTTCCTAAGAATTTGTCCATTTCTTCCAGGTTGTCCGTTTCATTGGCATAGAATTGCTTGTAGTAATCTCTCATGATCTTTTGTATTTCTGCAGTGTCAGTTGTTACTTCTCTTTTTTCATTTCTAATTCTATTGATTTGAGTCTTCTCCCCTTTTTTCTTGATGAGTCTGGCTAATGGTTTATCAATTTCGTTTATCTTCTCAAAGAACCAACGTTTAGTTTTATTGATCTTTGCTATCATTTCCTTCATTTCTTTTTCATTTATTTCTGATCTGATCTTTATGATTTCTTTCCTTCTGCTAACTTTGGGGTGTTTTTGTTCTTCTTTCTCTAATTGCTTTAGGTGCAAGATTAGGTTGTTTATTTGGGATTTTTCCTGTTTCTTAAGGTAGGATTGTAATGCTATAAACTTCCCTCTTAGAACTGCTTTTGCTGCAACCCATAGGTTTTGGGACGTTGTGTCTCCATTGTCATTTGTTTCCAGGTATTTTTTGATTTCCTCTTTGATTTCTTCAGTGATGTCTTGGTTATTAAGTAGGGTATTGTTTAGCCTCCATGTGTTTGTATTTTTTACAGATCTTTTCCTGTAATTGATATCTAGTCTACTAGCGTTGTGGTCAGAAAAGATATTTGATACAATTTCAATTTTCTTAAATTTATCAAGGCTTGATTTGTGACCCAAGATATGATCTATGCTGTAGAATGCTCCATGAGCACTTGAGAAAAATGTGTATTCTGTTGTTTTTGGATGGAATGTCCTATAAATATCAATTAAGTCCGTCTTGTTTAATGTGTCATTTAAAGCTTGTGTTTCCTTATTTATTTTCATTTTGGATGATTTGTCCTTTTGTGAAAGTGGAGTGTTAAAGTCCTCTACTATGAATGTGTTACTGTCGATTTCCCCTTTTATGGCTGTTAGTATTTGCCTTATGTATTGAGGTGCTCCTATTTTGGGTTCATAAATATTTACAATGGTTATATCTTCTTCTTGGATTGATCCCTTGATCATTATGTAGTGTCCTTCTTTGTCTCTTCTAATAGTCTTTATTTTAAAGTCTATTTTGTCTGATATGAGAGTGGCTACTCCAGCTTTCTTTTGATTTCCATTTGCATGGAATATCTTTTTTCATCCCCTCACTATCAGTCTGTATGTTTCTCTAGGTCTGAAGTGGGTCTCTTGTAGACAGCATATATATGGGTCTTGTTTTTGTATCTATTCAGCCAGTCTGTGTCTTTTGGTGGGAGCATTTAATCCATTTACATTTAAGGTAATTATCGATGTGTATGTTCCTATTCCCATATTCTTATTTGTTTTGGGTTTGTTATTGTGGGTCTTTTCCTTCTCTTGTGTTTCTTGACTAGAGAAGATCCTTTAGCATTTGTTGTAAAGATCGTTTGGTGGTTCTGAACTCTCAGCTTTTACTTCTCTGTAAAGGTTTTAATTTCTCCATCAAAACTGAGTGAGATCCTTGCTGGGTAGAGTAATCTTGGTTGTCGGTTTTTCTCCTTTATCACTTTAAATATGTCCTGCCACTCCCTTCTGGTTTGCAGAGTTTCTGCTGAAAGATCACCTCTTAACCTTATGGGGATTCCCTTGTTTGTTATTTGTTGTTTTTCCCTTGCTACTTTTAATATGTTTTCTTTGTATTTAATTTTTGACAGTTTGATTAACATGTGCCTTTGCATGTTTCTCCTTGGATTTATCCTGTATGGAACTCTCTGTGCTTCCTGGACTTGATTAACTATTTCCTTTCCCATATTAGGGAAGTTTTCAACTATAATCTCTTCAAGTATTTTCTCAGTTCCTTTCTTTTTCTCTTCTTCTTCTGGGACCCCTATAATTTGAATGTTGGTGGGTTTAATGTTGTCCCAGAGGTCTCTGAGACTGTCCTCAGTTCTTTTCGTTCCTTTTTCTTTATTCTGCTCTTCAGTAGTGATTTCCACTATTTTATCTTCCAGGTCACTTATCCATTCTTCTCCCTCAGTTATTCTGCTATTGATCCCTTCTAGAGTATTTTTAATTTCATTTATTGTGTTGTTCATGATTGCTTGTTTCATGTTTAGTTTGTCTAGGTCCTTGTTAAATGTTTCTTGCATTTTCTCTATTCTATTTCCAAGATTTTGGATCATCTTTACTATCATTACTCTGAATTCTTTTTCAGGTAGACTGCCTATTTCCTCATTTGTTTTGTCTGGTGGGTTTTTACGTTGCTCCTTCTGCTGTGTATTTCTCTGTCTTCCCATTTTGCTTAACTTATTGTGCTTGGGGTCTCCTTTCTGCAAGCTGCAGGTTCGTTGTTCCTGTTGTTGTTGGTGTGTGCCCCCAGTGGGTAAGGTTGGTTCAGTGGGCTGTGGAGGCTTCCTGGTGGAGGGAACTGGTGTGTGTGTTCTGGTGGATGAGGCTGGATCTTGTCTTTCTGGTGGGCAGGTCCACATCTGGTGGTGTGTTTTGGGGTGTCTGTGGACTTATTATGATTTTAGGCAGCCTCTCTGCTAATGTGTGGGGCTGTGTTCCTGTCTTGCTATTTGTTTGGCATCGGGTGTCCAGGACTGTAGCTTGCTGGTCGTTGAGTGAAGCTGGGTATTGGTGGTGAGATGGAGATCTCTGGGAGATTTTTGCCATTTGATATTACGTGGAGCTGGGAGGTCTCTTGTGGACCAGTGTCCTGAAGTTGGCTCTCCCACCTCAGAGGCACAGCACTGACTCCTGGCTGTAACACCAAGCGCCTTTCATCCACATAGCTCAGAATGAAAGGGAGAAAAAGTAGAAGGAAAGAAAGAAAGAGGATGAAGGAAAAGAAAATAAAGTAAGATAAAATAAAATAATTAAAATAAAAAATAGCTATTAACAAAAAATTTTTAAAAAAAGGACAGATAGAACCCTAGGACAAATGGTGAAAGCAAATCTATACAGACAGTCTCACACAGAAGCATACACATACACACTCACAAAAATAGGAAAGGGGAAAAAATCATAAATCTTGCTCTCAAAGTCCACCTCCTCAATTTGGGATGATTCGTTGTCCATTCAGGTATTCCACAGATGCTGGGTACATCAAGTTGATTGTGGAGATTTAATCCGCTTCTCCTGAGGCTGCTGGGAGAGATTTCCCTTTCTCTTCTTTGTTCACACAGCTCCCAGGGGCTCAGCTTTGGATTTGGCCCTGCCTCTGCATGTAGGTCGCCGGAGGGCGTCTGTTCTTCGCTCAGACTGGTCGGGGTTAAAGGAGCCGCTGATTCGGGGGCTCTGGCTCACTAAGGCTGTGGGGAGGGAGGGGCCTGATGCCGGGCGAGCCTGCGGCGGCAGAGGCTGGCGTGACGTTGCACCAGCCTGAGGCACACTGTGCATTCTCCTGGTGAAGTTGTCCCTGGATCCCGGGACCCTGGCAGTGGCGGGCTGCACAGGCTCCCCGGAAGGGAGGTGTGGATAATGACCTGTGCTCGCACACAGGCTTCTTGGTGGTGGCAGCAGCAGCCTTAGCGTCTCATGCCCATCTCAGGTCCGCAGTGTTAGCCGCGGCTCGCGCCTGTCTCTGGAGCTCCTTTAAGCAGCGCTCTTAATCCCCTCTCCTCAAGCACCAGGAAACAAAGAGGGAAGAAAAAGTTCCTTGCCTCTTCAGCAGGTCCAGACTTTTCCCTGGACTCCCTCCCGGCTAGCCGTGGTGCACTAACCCCTTCAGGCTGTTTTCACGCAGCCAGTCCTCTCCCTGCACTGAAGACGGAGCCTCAGCTCCCAGCCCCGCCCGCCCCTGTGGGTGAGCAGACAAGCCTCTCAAGCTAGTGAGTCCCAGTCGGCACCGATCCTCTGTGCAGGAATCTCTCCGCTTTGCCCTCCACACCCCTGTTGCTGTGCTCTCCTCCGCGGCTCTGAAGCTTCCGCCCTCCGCCACCCGCAGTCTCGCCCCCGAAGGGGCTTCCTAGTGTGTGGAAACCTTTCCTCCACAGCTCCCTCCCACTGGTCCAGGTCCCGTCCCTATTCTTTTGTCTCTTTTTTCTTTTGCCCTACCCAGGTACGTGGGGAGTTTCTTGCCTTTTGGGAGGTCTGAGGTCTTCTGCCAGCGTTCAGTAGGTGTTCTGTAGGAGTTGTTCCACGTGTAGATGTATTTCTGATGTATCTGTGGGGAGGAAGGTGATCTCCGCATCTTACTCTTCCGTCATCTTCCTGATGGAGATCAGTTCTTCCCTTTCATCACTTTAAGTATATCATGCCACTCCCTTCTGGCTTGTAGAGTTTCTGCTGAGAAAGCAGCTGTTAACCTTATGGGAGTTCCCTTGTATGTTATTTGTCATTTTTCCCTTGCTGCTTTCAATAATTTTTCTTTGTCTTTAATTTTTGCCAATTTGATTACTATGTGTCTCGGCATGTTTCTCCTTGGGTTTATCCTGTATGGAACTCTCTGCACTTCCTGGACTTGGGTGACTGTTTCCTTTCCCATGTTAGAGAACTTTTCGACTATAATCTCTTCAAATATTTTCTCTGGTCCTTTCTCTCTCTCTTCTCCTTCTGGGACCCCTACAACGCGAATGTTGTTGCCTTTAGTGTTGTCCCAGAGGTCTCTTAGGCTGTCTTCATTTCTTTTCATTCTTTTGTCTTCATTCTGTTCCACAGCAGTGAATTCCACCATTCTGTCTTCTAGGTCACTATCCATTCTTCTGCCTCAGTTTTTCTGCTATTGATTCCTTCTAGTATAGTTTTTTATTTCAGTTATTGTATTGTTCATCTCTGTCCGTTTGTTGTTTAATTCATCTAGGTCTTTGTTAAACATTTCTTGCATCTTCTCAATCTTTGCCTCCATTCTCTTTCTGTGGTCCTGGATCATCTTCACTGTCATTATTCTGAATTCTTTTTCTGGAAGGTTGCCTATCTCCACTTCATTTAGTTGTTTTTCTGGGGTTTTATCTTGTTCCTTCATCTGGTACATAGCCCTCTGCCTTTTCATCTTGTCTGTCTTTCTGTGAAGGTGGTTTTTGTTCCACAGGCTGCAGGATTGTAGTTCTTCTTGCTTCTGCTGTCTGCCCTCTGGTGGATGAGGCTATCTAAGAGGCTTGTGCAAGTTTCCTGATGGGAGGGACTGGTGGTGGGTAGAGCTGGCTGTTGCTCTGGTGGGCAGAGCTCAGTAAAACTTTAATCTGCTTGACTGCTGATGGGTGGGGCTGGGTTCCCTCCCTGTTGGTTGTTTGACCTGAGGCAGCCCAACACTGGAGCCTACCTGGGCTCTCTGGTGGGGCTAATGGCTGACTCTGGGAGGACTCACGCCAAGGAGTACTTCCTGGACTTGGGTGGCTTCCCAGAACTTCTGCTGCCAGTGTCCTTGTCCCCACGGTGAGCCACAGCCACCCCTCCACCTCTGCAGGAGACCCTCCAACAGTAGCAGGTAGGTCTGGTTCAGTTTCCCCTGGGGTCACTGCTCCTTCCCCTGGTCCTGATGCGCACACTACTTTGTGTGTGCCCTCCAAGAGTGGAGTCTCTGTTTCCCCCAGTCCTGTCAGAGTCCTGCAATCAAATCCCGCTAGCCTTCAAAGTCTGATTCTCTAGGAATTCCTCCTCCCGTTGCTGGACCCCTAGGTTCGGAAGCCTGACGTGGGGCTCAGAACCTTCACTCCAGTGGGTGGACTTCTGTGGTATAAGTGTTCTCCAGTTTGTGAGTCACCCACCCAGCAGTTATGGGAGTTGATTTTATTGTGATTGCGCCCCTCCTACCATCTCATTGTGGCTTCTTCTCTGTCTTTGGATGTGGGGTATCTTTTTGGTGAGTTCCAGTGTCTTCCTCTCGATGATTGTTCAGCAGTTAGTTGTGATTCTGGTGTTTTCGCAAGAGGGAGTGAGAACACGTCCTTCTACTCCGCCTCTTGGTTCCATCTCCTAATGTTTTTATTGTTGAGTTGTAAGAATTCTTTATATATTTTGGAAACTAGACCCTTATCAGATATGTGATTTATAAAAATTTTCTCCCATTCTGTGGGATGTCTTTTTACTCTGTTGATGTAAATTAAATCTTTTTATTATGTGTATGTGTAAATGTATATATGGATATGTGTATATATTTACAAATATACGTAAACAAATATGTGTAAAGGCATATAAGTCTCTTTTAAAACTTTTTTCACACAAATGTTGGTATATAATACATACTGTTCTACCTGTGCTTTTTTAACTTCATATATGTTACAGATCATTCCATATCAGTATTACCAAAAAAGATTTCATACTATTTTTGCATGATATGTCATTGTATAAATGTACCATAATATATTTAACCAGTCCACATTTGATGGATATTTATATTGTTCCCAAATTTTTAGGGAACAACGCTGCAGTGGGTAACCTTGTTTGCATATAATTTAGTACATATAATAATACCTAGAAGAAAGTTCCTAGACATGGAATTGCTAACCCACAATATATGTGCATTTATAATTTTAACGGATATTGCCAAATTTTCTTAGATAAATGATGTACTAATTTCTGCAATGTGTGAAAGTGCCTGTTTTCCCAAATCCTTACCAACATAATCTATTATGAATGATTGGTTTTAAAATGGTTTCATGTGGTATTATTCAGGGCATTTCACTCGAGAGATGCCCAAGTTAAGAACTGTCAGAGTTAAGAATTGTCAATTATAGTTGGCCCTTGAAAAACGTATGGGCTTGGGGATGCTGACCACCCTGCTGACCACACCCGTTTAAAACTTTTTTTAAAAATTGGAGTATAGTTGGTTTATAATGTTGTGTTAGTTTTTGCTGCACAACGAAATGAATCACCTATGTGATAAGTTTGGCTATGGGTTTGTCATATATGGCATTTATTATGTTGAGGTAAGTTCCCTCTCTGCCTACTTTCAGGAGAGTTTTTATCATAAATGGGTGTTGAATTTTGTCGAAAGCTTTTTCTGCATCTATTGAGGTGATCATATGATTTTTCTTCTTCAACGTGTTAACATGGTTTATCACATTGATTAATTTGCATATATTGAAGAATCTTTGCATTCTGGGGTAAACCCCACTTGATCATGGTGTATGATCCCTTTTAATGTGCTGCTGGATTCCATTTGCTAGTATTTTTGCATCTATGTTCATCAGTGATATTGGTCTGTAGTTTTCTTTTTTTGTGACATCTTTGTTTGGATTTGGTATCAGGGTGATGGTGGCCTCATAGAAGGAGTTTGGGAGTGTTCCTCCCTCTGCTATATTTTGGAAGAGATTGAGAAGGATAGGTGTTAGCTCTTCTCTAAATGTTTGATAGAATTTGCCTGTGAATCCATCTGGTCCTGGGGTTTTGTTTGTTGGAAGATTTTAAATCACAGTTTCAATTTCAGTGCTTGTGATTGGTCTGTTTATATTTTCTATTTCTTCCTGGTTCAGTCTCGGAAAGTTGTGCTTTTCTAAGAATTTGTCTATTTCTTCCAGGATGTCCGTTTTATTGCCATACAGTTGCTTGTAGTAATCTCTCATGATGCTTTGTATTTCTGCAGTGTCAGTTGTTACTTCTCCTTTTCCATTTCTATTTCTATTGATTTGAATGTTCTCCCTTTTTTTCTTGATGAGTCTGGCTAGTGGTTTATCAATTTTGTTTACCTTCTCAAAGAACCAGCTTTTAGTTTTATTGATCTTTGCTATCATATTCATTTCTTTTTCATTTATTTCTGATCTGATTTTTATGATTTCTTTCCTTCTGCTAACTTTGGGGTTTTTTTGTTTTCCTTTCTCTAATTGCTTTAGGTGTAAGGTTAGGTTGTTTATTTGAGATGTTTCTTGTTTCTTGAGGTAGGATTGTATTGCTATAAACCTGCCTCTTAGAACTGCTTTTGCTACACCCCATAGATTTTGGGTCATCGTGTTTTCACTGTCATTTGTTTCTAGGTAGGTTTTGATTTCCTCTGATTTCTTCAGTGATCTCTTGGTTATTCAGTAGTGTATTGTTTAGCCTCCATGTGTTTGTATTTTTTACAGATTTATTTCCTGTAATTGATATCTAGTCTCATAGCGTTGTGGTCAGAAAAGATACTTGATATGATTTCAATTTCCTTACATTTACCAAGCCTTGATTTGTGATCAAAGATATTATCTATCCTGGAGAATGTTTCATGAGCACTGGAGAAGATAGTGTATTCTGGTGTTTTTGGATGGAATGTCCTATAAATATCAATTAAGTTCATCTTGTTTAATATATCATTTAAAGCTTGTGTTTCCTTGTTTATTTTCATTTGGGATGATCTGTCCATTGGTGAAAGTGGGGTGTTAAAGTCCCCTACTATGATTGTGTTACTGTTGATTTCCCCTTTTATGGCTGTTAGCATTTGCCTTAAGTATTGAGGTGCTCCTATGTTGAGTGCATAAATACTTAGAATTGTTATACCTTCTTCTTGGATTGATCATTATGTAGTGTCCTTCTTTGTCTCTTCTAATAGTCTTTATTTTAAAGTCTATTTTGTCTGATATGAGAATTGCTACTCCAGCTTTCGTTTGATTTCCATTTGCATGGAATATCTTTTTCCATCCCCTCACTTTCAGTCTGTATGTGTCCCTAGGTCTGAAGTGGGTCTTTTGTAGACAGAATATATACAGGTCTTGTTTTTGTTTCCATTCAGTCAGTGTGTGTCTTTTGGTTGCAGATTAGAACCATTTGTATTTAATGTAGTTATCAATGTGTGTGTTCCTATTACCATTTTCTTAATTGTTTTGGGTTGGTTATTGTGGGTCTTTTCCTTGTCTTGTGTTTACTGCCTAGAGAAGTTCCTTTAGGATTTGGTGTAAAGCTGGTTTGGTGGTGCTGAATTCTCTTAGCTTTTACTTGTCTGTAAAGGTTTTAATTTCTCCGTCGAATCTAAATGAGATCCTTGCTGGGTAGAGTAATCTTGGTTGTAAGTTTTCCTCTTTCATCACTTTAAATATGTCCTGCCACTCCCTTCTAACTTGCAGAGTTTCTGCTGAAAGATCACCTCTTAACCTTATGGGTATTCCCTTGTATGTTATTTGTTGCTTTTCCCTTGCTGCTTTTAATATTTTTTCTTTGTGTTTAATTTTTGATAGTTTGATTAATATGTGTCTTGGCGTGTTTCTCCTTGGATTTATCCTGTATGGGACTCTCTGTGCTTCCTGGACTTGATTGACTATTTCCTTTCCCATATTAGGGAAGTTTTCAACTATAATCTCTTCAAATATTTTGTCAGTCACTTTCTTTTTCTCTTCTTCTTCTGGGACCCCTGTAATTAAAATGTTGGTGTGTTTAATGTTGTCCCAGAGGTCTCTGAGACTGTCCGCAATTCTTTGCATTATTTCTTCTTCTGGTCTGCAGTAGTTACTTCCACTATTTTATCTTCCAAGTCACTTATCCATTCTTCTGCCTCAGTTATTCTGCTATTCATTCCTTCTAGAGAATTTTAAATTTATTTATTGTGTTGTCTATCATTGTTTGTTTGCTCTTTAGTTCTTCTAGGTCCTTGTTAAATGTTTCTTGCATTTTCTCCATTCTATTTCCAAGATTTTGGATCATCTTTACTATCATTACTCTGAATTCTTTTTCAGGTAGACTGCCTATTTCCTCATTTGTCTGGTGGGTTTTTACGTTGCTCCTTCTGCTGTGTATTTCTCTGTCTTCCCATTTTGCTTATTTAACTTATTGTGTTTGGGGTCTCCTTTCTGCAAGCTGCAGGTTCGTAGTTCCTGTTGTTTTTGGTGTGTGCCCCCAGTGGGTAAGGTTGGTTCAGTGGGTTGTGGAGGCTTCCTGGTGGAGGGGACTGGTGTGTGTGTTCTGGTGGATGAGGCTGGGTCTTGTCTTTCTGGTGGGCAGGTCCACGTCTGTTGGTGTGTTTTGGGGTGTCTGTGAACTTGTTATGATTTTAGGCAGCCTCTCTGCTATTGGGTGGGGTTGTGTTCCTGTCTTGCTATTTGTTTGGCATAGGGTGTCCAGCACTGTAGCTTGCTGGTCGTCGAGTGGAGCTGGGTCTTAACATTGAGATGGAGATCTCTGAGAGAGCTTTTGCCATTTGCTATTACGGGGGGCCGGTAGGTCTCTGGTGGACCAATGTCCTGAACTTGGCTCTCCCACCTCAGAGGTTCAGGCCTGACAACCGGCTGGAGCAGCAAGACTCTGTCAGCCGCCTGGCTTTTGGGAAGTCTGAGGTCCTCTGCCAGTGTTCAGTAGGTGCTCTGTATGAGCTTTTCCACATGTATACGTATTTTTAATGTATTTCTGAGGAGGAAGGTGATCTCCATGTCTTACTCCTCTGCCATCTTGAAGCTCCAAACTCAGGAACTCCACACTCCAGAGGCCCTCTTTTCCATGTGGTGCCTCTCCCCTTCTGCGTGGGTCCTAACCCTCTCTGTTTTTTTCTTGGTGAGTCTGGCTAAGGGATTATCAATTTTGTTTATCTTCTCAAAGAACCAACTTTTAGCTTTATTGATCTTTGCTATTGTTTTCTTCGTTTTGATTTCATTTATTTCTGCTCTGATCTTTATGATTTGTTTCCTTATACTAACTTTGGTGGGTTTTTTTTTTGTTCTTTGTCTAGTTGCTTTAGGTGTACAGTTAGAGTGTTTATTTGAGATTTTTCTTGTTTCTTGAGGTGAGATTGAATTGGTATAAACTTCCCTGTTAGAACTGCTTTTGCTGCATCGCATAGGTTTTGGATCATCGTGTTTTCATTGTTATTTGTCTCTATTTTTTTTTTTTTTGTCTCTAGATATTTTTTGATTTCCTCTTTGATTTCTTCAGTGATCTCTTGGGTAGTTAGTAGTGTATTGTTTAGCCTTCAGGTGTTTGTGTTTTTTACAGTTTTTTTCATGAACTGATGTCTAATCTCATAGTGTTGTGGTCAGAAAAGATGGTTGATACAATGTCAGTTTTGTTAACCTTACCAAGGCTCGATTTGTGACCAAAGATGTGATCTGTCCTGGAGAATGTTCCGTGTGCACTTGAGAAGAAAGTGTCTTTCGGGTGGAATGTCCTATCAATATCAATTAAGTCTGTCTGGTCTTTTGTGTCATTTAAAGCTTGTGTTTCCTTATTTATTTTGTGTCTGGATGATCTTTCCATTGATGTAAGTGGGGTGTTAAAGTCCCCCACTATTATTATGTTACTGTCGATTTCCCCTTTTATGGTTTTTAGCATTTGCCTTATGTACTGAGGAGGTGCTCCTATGTTGGGTGCCTAAATATAATAGTTATATCTTGTTCTTTGATTGATCCCTTGATCATTATGTAGTGCCCTTCTTGTCTCTTGTAACAGTCTTTATTTTAAAGTCTATTTTATCTGACATGAGTATTGCTACTCAAGCTTTCTTTTGATTTCCATTTGCACGGAATATCTTTTCCATTCCCTTAGTTTCGGTCTTTATGTGTTCCTAGGTCTGAAGTGGGTCTCTTGGAGATAGCATATAAACAGGTCTTGGTTTTTTGTTTGTTTCTTTTATTATTTATTTGTCTGTGCTGGGTCTTAGCTGTGGCACGCAGGATCTTTAGCTACAGCATGGAGGATCTTGTTCCCTGACCAGGGATCAAACCCACACCCCCTGCATTGGTAGCACAGAGTCTTAACCACTGGACCACCAAGGAAGTCCCAAACAGGTTTTGTTTTTGTATCCATTGAGCCTGTTTGTGTCTTTTGGTTGGAACATTTAATTCATTTACATTCAAGGTAATTATCGATATGTTATGTTCCTATTACCATTTTCTTAATTGTTTTGGGTTTATTTTTGTGGGTCTTTTTCTTCTCTTGTGTTTCCCGCCTAGAGAAATTCCTTTAGCATTTGTTGTAAAGCCTGTTTGGTGGTGCTGAATTCTCATAGCTTTTGCTTGTCTTTAAAGCTTTTGATTTCTCTGTCGAATCTAAATGAGATCCTTGCTGGGTACAGTAATCTTGGTTGTAGGTTTTACTGTTTCATCACTTTAAATATATCCTTGCCACTCCCTTCTGGCCTGCAGAGTTTCTGCTGAAAGATCATCTCTTAACCTTTTGGGGATTCCCTTGTATGTTATTTGTTGCTTTTCTCTTGCTGTTTTTAATATTTTTTCTTTGAATTCAATTTTTGTTAGTTTGATTAATATGTGTCTTGGCATGTTTCTCCTTGGGTTTATCCTGCAAGGAATTCTCTGTGCTTCTTGGACTTGTGTGGCTATTTCCTTTCCCATTTTAGGGAAGTTTTTGACTATAATCTCTTCAAATATTTTCTCAGACCCTTTCTCTTTCTCTTCTTCCTCTAGGACACCTATAATTTGAATGTTTGTGCATTTAATATTGTCCCAGAGGTCTCTGAGAGTGTCCTCCCTTCTTTTCATTCTTTTTTCTTTTTTCTGCTCCTTGGCAGTTATTTCTACCATTCTATCTTCCAGCTCACTTATTCGGTCTTCTGCCTCAGTTATTGGGTTGTTGATTCCTTCTAGTGTATTTTTCATTTCATTTATTGTGTTGTTCATCACTGTTTTTTTTTTAGTTCTTCTGTATCCTTGTTAAACATTTCTTGTATTTTCTTGATCCATGCCTCCATTCTACTTCTGAGATTCTGGATCATCTTTACTGTCATTACTCTTAATTCTTTTTCAGGTATGTTGCCTATTTCCTCTTCATTTATTTGGTCTTGTAGGTTTTTACCTTCCTCCTTCATCTCTAATGTATTTTTTTGTCATCTCATTTTTTTTAATGGGTGGGGCTGTGTTCCTGTCTTACTGGCTGTTTGGCCTGAGGCGTCCAGCACTGGGGTTTGCAGGCAGTTGGTTGGAGACAGGTCTAAGTGCCAAGATGAGGACCTCTGGGAGAACTCACACCTATTAAGGTCTAAGTGCCAAGATGAGGACCTCTGGGAGAACTCACACCTATTAATAGTCTCTGGGGCCTGAGGTTCTCTGTTAGTCCAGTGGTTTGGACTTAGCACTCCCTCCACAGGAGCTCAGGCCCAACCCCAGCCTGGGAACCAAGACCCCACAAGCCATGTGGCATGGCAAAAGAAATAAAAGGGCAACGAATAAAAAAGAATAGAAAAATAACAAAGAATAAAAAAGAAAATAAAATTAGAAAAATTAAAATTAAACCACAACAACAAAGCAAAACAGAACCAGCACAGCAAAAAAATAAAGATTAAATGAAAACATAAAATTTAAAAAATTAAAAGATAAAGGTTAAAAAAAAAAAAGAGCCAGAGAGGCCTTAGTGTGTGTGGGGGGGGCCCTTAGGCCCAGGACCCACACCACCAGAAAATACCTTGGTTTGGGGGGGCAGGGCTCAAACCCAGGTCCCAGTCAGCTGCAGGGGCCCTGGGGGTGGGGGGCTCAGGCCCAGGACCCCAGCAGGCTTTCTGGGGTCTGAGGGGGTGGGGGAGACACTGGCCATGTTCCCTTCTGATCCCCCGACCCTCCAAATGTCCCTCTCCATCCCCACCAATCCCCATGCCATGAGTGGGCCACTCCAAGTGTGGGAATCTCTCCCCTCCCCCAGCTCCCCCTCAGGGGCGTCGGCCCCATCCCCCCTCCACTTTTCTTCCCCCTCCCACATCCTACCTGGTCGCACGGGGATTCCTCCCATCCCCTTAGGTGTCCAAGGTCCCCCACCAGTGCCTAGTAGATGCCCTACTTGTGAGGAGACACGAACCTTGCATCCACCTACTGTGCCATCTTGACTCCTGCTTAAAACTTTTGACTCCCCCTAAATCCAACTACTAATAGACTATTGTTGACAAGAACCCTTACTGGTAACAGAAACAGTCAATCAACACGTATTTTGTACAGGTAGTATATACTATATTCTTACAATAAGGAGAAGAGAAAAGATTAAGAAAATCATAAGGAAGAGGAAATACATTTACAGTAATGTACTGTATTTATTGATACCGTAAGTTTGTCATCTGTTGACAAGATGAATCCTCTGTCAGTCAGTACCTACCTATATCAATATTGTCAATATTGCATTATATGATACAAAATACAGTAGAAGTTATATGTACTACTAACACCAACATTAAAAATGAAAAACATAGGTAAAAAAATTTATTTTTACTTACAGGAATAATGATTCATGCATTGATAACAAAGAAGTGGCAATATGATTGCTTAATGGTAGCCTACTGTAATCAATACAGTTTCTTCACATAGCCTAGCCCATACACTAATGAATGAATTATAAAATTTTAATAGCATATAGTATTACAGTCATATTCATAATACAGACTTGGAAACACTGTTACACTTTTGTAAAAAGTCACTTACTTGTGGTAATAGGGTGATACGCGTATCAAATTATGAGAGAGAGGCATTCGGTATGGTAATGTAATTCTTTGAAAGCAAAGTTATAAACCAATAATAAAACTAACACATTATTAATTTTATATTAAATATCACTCACCTTGTGCCTACATTAAGATAGACTATCCACTCCAATACAATCTTTTTTCTTATTAAAGTACAGTTGATTTACATTATTTTATTAGTTTCAAGTGTACAACACAGTGATTCAAGATTTTTATAGATTGTACTGTAAAGTTGTTACAAAGCAATGGCTGTATTTCCCTGTGCTATACAATATATCCTTGTTGCTTATCTATTTTATACACAGTAGTTTATATCTCTTAATCTCACCCCTATCCCTATCTTGCCCCTCTCCGCTCCCCTCTCTCCACTGGTTACCACTAGTTTGTTGTCAGTATCTGTGGATCTGTTTCTGTTTTGTTATATACATTTGTTTGTTTAATTTTTTAGATTCTACATATAAGTGATAACATCAGTCTTTGTCTTTCTCAGTCTGACTTACTTCACTAAGCATAGTACTCTCTAGATCCATCCATGTTGTTGCAAATGGCAGAACTTTATTCATTTTTATGGCTGAGTAATATTCCATTGTATATATACACCACATCTCCTTTATGAATTTTTCTGTTGATGGACACTTTGGTTGCTTCCATGTCTTAGCAAATGTAAATAATGATCCTTTGAACATGGAGGTACATGTATCTTTTCAAATTAGTATTTTTGTTTTCTTTGGATATATATCCACGAGTAGAATTTCTGGATCACATGGTAGTTTCATTTTTTCTTTTCTTTTTTTTTTTTTTTTTGAGGAACTTCCATACTGATTTCCAAAGTAGCAGCACCAAGTTACATTCCTACCAACAGTATACAAGGGTTCCCCTTTCTCCACATACTCACCAACATTTATAATTTGTGGTCTTTTTGATGATAGCCACTCTGACAGGTGTGACTGTGACAGCCACTCTCTCATTGTGGTTTTGATTTGCATTCTCTGATGATTATCTATCTTAAACATCTTTTCATGTGCCTATTGGCCATCTGTATGTATTCTTTGGAAAAGTGTCTATTCAAGTCTTCTGCCCATTTTTTAATCGGGTCATTTTAATCGGGTTTTTAATTTTTTAATCGGGTTTGTTTTTCTGATACTGAGTTGTATGAGTTGTTTGTACACTGTAGATAATAACCCTTTATCAGTCATATTATATGCATATATTTTATTCCATTCAGTAGGCTGTGTTTTCATTTTGTTGATGGTTTCCTTTGCTGTGCAAAAGCTCAAGTTTAATTAGGTCCTATTTGTTCATTTTTACTTTTGTTTCTTTTGCCTTAGGAGACAGATCCATAAAAAATATTGCTACAATTTATGCCTATGTTCTTTACTAGGAGTTTTATGGTCTCCATTCTTACATGTAGGTCTTTAATCCATTTGAGTTTATTTTTGTATATGGTGTGAGGAAAGTTTCTAATATTATTCTTTTACATGTAGCTGTCCAGTATTCCCAGCACCACTTATTGAAGAGACTGTCTTATCTCCACTGTATATTCTTGCATCCTTTGACAAAGAATAATTGAAAGTAAGTGCATGGGTTTATTTCTGAGCTCTTTATTCTGTTCAATTGATCTATGTGTCTGTTTTTATGGCAGTACCATGCTGTTTTGATTACTGTAGCTTTGTAGTATAGTCCAAATCCAGGGAGCATGTTACCTCAAGATTTTTTCTTTTTTCTTAAGATTGCTTTAGTAATTCAGGGTCTTTTGTGGTACATATAAATTTTAGGGTTATTTGTTTTTGTTCTGTTGAAAATGTCATGGATATTTTGACAGGGATTGCATTAAATGTGTAGATTGCTTTGGGTAGTATGGACATGTTAACAATATTAATTCTTCCAAATCAAGAACACAGGATATATTTCCATTTCTTTGTATCATTTTCAAATTCCTTCATTAATGTTTTATAGTTTCAGAGTAGAGGTCTTTGACCTCCTTGGTAAGTTTATTCCTTAGGTATTTTATTATTTTTGATGTGACTTTAAATGGGATTGTTTCCTTGCTTTCTCTTTATAATAGTTCATTATTAGTATATAGAAAAGCACATATCCTGTAACTTTCTGAATTAATTTATTGGTTCTAATAGTTTCTTTTCTGGAAATTTTAGGGTTTTCTATATATAGTATCATGTCATTTGCAAATAGTGACAGCTCTACTTCTTCCCTTCCAGTTTGGATGTGGCTTTTTGTTTTTTGTTGTCTGATTACTGTGATGAGGACTTCGAACTCTATGTTAAATAGACGTGGCAAGAGTGGGCATTCTTGTCTTATTCCTCATTTTGGAGGAAAAGCTTTCAGCTTTTCAGCATTGAGTATGATGTTAGCTGTGGCTCTGTCATAAGTGGTTTTTATTATGTTGAGATATGTTCCCTCTATATCCACTTGGATGAGAATTTTTATCATGAATGGATGTTGAATTTTGTCAAATGCTTTTTCTGCCTATGTTGAGATGATTATATGATTTTTGCCTTTCCTTTTGTTAATGTGGTGGATCATATTGATTGATGCGAACCATCTTCACATCCCTCAAATAAATCCCACTTGATCATGGTGTATGATCCTTTTTATATATTGTTGGATTGGGTTTGCAGATATTTTGTTGAGGATTTTTGTATATATATTCATGAAAGATACTGGCCTGTTATTTTCTTTTTTTGCAGTGTCTTTATCTAGTTTTGGTATCAGGGTAATTGTGGCCTCATAGAATTATTTTGGGAGTGCTCCATCCTCTTCCATTTTTTGGAAAAGTTAAGGCTAGGTTGGTAGAATTCCCTCGTGAAGCTGTCTTGTTCTGGATTTCCATTTGCTGGGAGGGTTTTTTGTTTGTTTTTGTTGTGTTTTGTTTAGGGTTTTTTTGTTTGTTTTGTTTTTTACAGATACAAGTCACTAGTAGTGATCTGTCTGTTCAGATTGTCTATTTCTTCCTGATTCAGTCTTAGAAGGTTATATGTTTCTAGAAGTTTGTCCATTTCTTCTAGAGTGTCCAATTTGTTGTCATATAACTATTCATAGTATTTCCTTATTTTTTGTATCTCTGTGATATCGGTTGTTATTTCTCCTCTTTCATTTCTCATTTTGTTGATTTAGGTCCTCTCGCTTTTCCTCTTGAGGGGCCTGGCTAAAGATTTGTCAACTGTGTTTATCTTTTCAAAAACCAGCCCTTAGTTTCATTGATCTTTTTTATTATTTATTTGGTCTTTTTTATTTATGTCCTCTCTGATCTTTTATTATTTCGTGTTTTCTACTGACTTTGGGCTTTGTTTGGTCTTCTTTTTCTAATTACTTTCAATGCAACATTAGGTTGTTTGAGATTTTTTGTTTGTTTCTTGAGGTAGGCCTGTATCACTATAAACTTTCCTCTTAGGACTGCTTTTGCTGCATTCCACCAACTTTGGAAAGTTGTGTTTCCATTTTCATTTGTCTTGAGGTATTTCCTCTTTGATATCTTCACTGACCTATTGGGTTTTTTTTAGTAACATGTTGTTTAGTCTCCACGTGTTTGTGCTTTTCCCTTTTTTTTCTGTAACTGATTTTTAGTTTCATACAATTGTGGTAGGAAAAAAAAGCTTGACACAATTTCTATTTTCTTAAATTTGTTGAGACTTGTGGCCTAGCATGTGATCCATCCTGGATAATGTTCCATGTGCACTTGAAAACAAAGTATATTCTGCTGTTTTTGTCCTGTAGATATCTATTAAGCCCAGCTAGTTTATTGTATCATTTAAGACCAGTGTTGCCTAATTGATATTCTGTCTGGATGATCTGTCCATTGATATAAGTCAGATTTAAAGTCCCCTACTATTATTGTATTATTATCAACTTCTCCCTTTATGTCTGTTAATATTTGATTTATATATTTAGGTGTTCCTGTAATGGGTGTGTATATGTTAACGAGTGTAATATCCTCATCTTTATTGATCCCTTTATCATTACATAAAGCTCTTCTTTATCTTTTGTTATAGGCTTTTTTAAAGTCTATTTTATCTGATATGAGTATTGCTACCCCTGCTTTTTTTTTTTTTAAAGGGGTAATATTTTAATACCATCCTGTGTGTGTGTGTGTGTGTGTGTACACATTTATCTGAATATTTTCAATCAGCTTGACTGAGGTATAATTTACATACAAGAAAATACACATAGTTGCATATAGAGTTGGATGAGTTCAAAAATACATATCCCTAAGTCAGCTCCACACAATCCAGATACAAGACATTTCCTTTTACCTTAGGACCCTCTCCCTGGTTTGAGAAAAGGAGCAATAAAGTATAAACTCTTCAAATAGTGTTTTGTAAGTTTTATCAAGGCTACTGGTTGAGGAAGGAATATTAGGCTCAAGAGCTTGGGCATTGGCATATGAGAGCCAAAGTTTCAATTAGCCAAACAAAACACTTTACCCCTGCTTTCTTGTCTTGTCTTTCTTATCCAGTCACCCACCCCATGTCTTTTGATTAGACCATTTAGTCCACTGATATTTAAAGTAATTATTGATAGGTTTGTACTTATTATTATTACTTGTTTTCTGGTTATTTTTGTAGTTTTTCTCTGTTCATTTCTTCTTTTTGCTTCTTCTCTTTTAGTTTGATGATTTTCTTTAGTAGTATGCTTATGTTCCTTTCTTCTCCATTTTTGTGTAACTACTGTAGGTTTTTGATTTGTGGTTACCATGGGATTCATATGTGTTGATCTATAACTAAATCTACTTCTTTTAAACTGGTAGTAATTTAAATTCAAACACATTGTAAAAGATCTACCTTTTTTGCTCCCTTCCTCCACATTTTGTGTTTTGATGTCCTATTTTTTGTCTTCATGTTTATACCTTCACTACATGTGTAGTTATATTTGCCTTTACAGTTTTTGTCTTTTACCTTTGTACTCGTTTATTTAAGTGGTCTATCCTCAGCCTTTACTATATATTTTCCTTTCCTAGTGGGAATTTTCCTTTACCATAGTTACTTACTCCTTGTCATAGGCTTTTTTTTAAACTCAGAGAAGACCCTTTAACATTTCTTTTAGTGTAGGTTTAGTACTGATGAACTCTTATTTAGTTTTTGCTTGTCTGAGTTCTTTGTCTCTCCTTTGATTCTAAATGATAATCTTGCTAGGTTACAGATTTTTCCCTTTGAACACTTCGGATATATCATGGCCCTCCCTCTGGCCTGCAAAGTTTCTGCAGAAAAATCAGCTGATAGCTTTATGGTGGTTCCCTTGTATATGACTCTTTGTTTTTCTCTTGATGCTTTTAGAATTCATGCTTTATCTTTTTTTTTTTTTTTTTTTTTTTTGCGGCACGCGGGCCTCTCACTGTTGCGGCTTCCTCCTGTTGAGGAGCACAGGCTCCGGGCACGCAGGCCCAGTGGCCATGGCCCACGGGCCCAGTTGCCCCGCGGCATGCAGGATCCTCCCAGACCGGGGCATGAACCTGTATCCCCTGCATCTGCAGGTGGACTCAACCACTGCGCCACCAGGGAAGCCCCATGCTTTATTTTTAACTTGTGCTATTTTAATTATGATATGTCTTGGTGTGGGTCTGTTTGGGTTCACCTTGTTTGGGACACTCTGTGCTTCCTGTATAGTACCTGGATATGTTTCTTTCTTCAAGTTCGGAAAGTTTCAGCCATAATTTCATCAAATACATTTTGACCCCCTTCTCTCTCTTTTCTCCTTCTGGGACCCTTATAATGTAAATGTTGATATCCTTGATGTTGTTCCATAGATCCATTAAACTGTTCTCATTTTTTGTTTTTCTTTTCTTGTTCTGATTGGGTGATTTCCATTATTCTATCTTCCAGATCACTTATGCGTTCTTCCTTATCACCAATCTCCTATTCATTCTTTCTAATGTGTTTTCATTTCAGCTATTTTCTTCTTCAGTGTTCTGACCTGTCCTTTTTTATATTTTCTAGTTTCTTGTTAAAATTCTCTCTGTATTCATCTATCCTTTTTTCCTAATTCAGAAATCATACTTATTACTAATGCTTTGAATTCTTTACCTGGTAAATTGTTTATTTCTGTTTAATTGGTTGTTTTTTTCAGGAGTTTTGTCTTGCTCTTTCAATTGAGACAAATTCCTCTGTCTTCTTATTTTGCTTTTGTTTGTTTCTATGAAATTAGATGAAACAGTTACCTATAGTGATCTTGATCTTATGGGGGAGCATCCCTATACAGTCTGTCTGTACCCAGTGGCTTTGGTGGGAGAGCTGGATTTGATATGAACACAAGTCACGTTTTCTCAGGGCATGTTGGCAACTCTCATCTTGGTAGAAGGTGGGGCTGGAGATGGAGGTGCTAGGGCCAAAGCCTGTTGTAACGCAGGGCTTCCCCTCTGCTCAGTGACCATCACCGCCCTATTGAGGGTGGTTTCCTATACCACGCTGATGTAGCAGAAGCCCTGAGGGTCAGGTCTGGGCTGGCTCCATTCCTTCCAAGTGTGCACTCTCCCCATTCCCAGCACTGGCACCCTCACCCCAGATGAGAGCAATGCTGCAGCAAGAGGGGCTGGTATAGAGTACTTGGCATGGATTGGAGCACGGGCCTTGGCACAGATCATGGTAGTCTGGCTGGGGCCAGAGATCTGGACTGTCCCTGATGCCCTGCCTTTGTAAGCACCAGCAATGGCTGTCCCCACCCTGCTCAGATGCTGCTTTATGTCTGAACCAGTTCTGTGTCGCACAGCCAAGCTTTTAAGCGGGGCTGGAGCATTCTCTTAGCTCAGGCTGGTGCACACGCTGAGGCATTCATGGGAAACCAGCCAGCCACCCATGCAATTTTCAGTCTGCCCTCTTTGCCCTGCTTTGTGAGCAAGCAAGCATGCACATGCTCCTTACAAGCAGAGTACAGGCTCCCACAGTCCTCCTGTTACTCCCACTGTCCCTCTAACCAGCCAAGGGGATTTGTCGTCCCTGTGTCAGACCCCAGGACTGTGGTGCCCAATATGTGACTCAAACTGCTCACTCCCTAGGGAGGATCTCTGCCTGTGTTTAACCCCCTCCTCTTCTGAATCCCCTGGGAGGTTGTGACTTGATCATTTCTCTTCTCTACTTACCCAGTTTCATGTGGATCTTTCTTACAGCCTTGGTTGTGCAAGAGTCTTTCTGTGAGTCTCCAGTTAGTTTTTAATGAGAATTGTTCTACATGTAGATGTATTTTTGATGTACTCTTTGTGTGTGGGGGGGTGAGTTCTGTGTCCTACTCCACCATCTTGATCTTCTCCAGACAAAACAGACTTTAAAACAAAGACTCTCCAATGAATCTGCTATCGTCAACAGTGCCCTCCACATTGCTAACTACCACACAGTGGTCAATTCTCTTCTCTCTGCAGTACTTGACTGGTTACTCTCTCCTTCTTGAAACAGTTTCTTCAGTTGAAATCTGTAACACAGCTCTCTTGTTTGATCTTACTTCACTGAACTCAATACAAGTCTTGGACACAATGTTCTACACAGTGAATACTTAGGCGATAATGATCATCATGACATGAAAACATCTTGTATAGTTTTCAGATTTTTACACAAAGACACACACATACACAACAGATAAGTAGTTTATTAACTGTATGGCATGATGATTATTTACCATTCATTAGGTGGAAGTGGATCACCATAATGGTCTTCATCTTTGTGGTCTCCACGTTGAGTAGACTGAAGAGAAGGAGGAAGATGAGGGGTTGGTCTTGCTGTCTCAGGGGTGGCAGAGGTGGAAGAGGTAGAGGAGGTGGAAGGGGAGGCAGGAGAGGCAGGCACACTTTACAGAAATACATTGTAATTTCTGTCTGACTTTTTTTGCTTTTTCATTTCTCTAAAAATGTTTCTGTATGGTACCAGTCCTTCTTCCATCATTTGCTTTAGTTTCAGTGCCCATATCATAGAAGGGTCCGTTTCATAAAAGGAAGTCAAAAGCAGCCTTGAATAATTGAAATTGTTCTCCCAGATCCTCTAATGTCACTTGTATTCTGGCACTGCTTCTTCGACATCCTCATCCGCATGTGTGTGTCACTGGTCAGGGAGCATGCACCTCCATCAAGTCATCTTCTGTTCATCCCTCTGGTGTGCTGTCTTTTAGCTCTTGAATTTCTCCAAGATCCATGTCTTGAAACCCTTCACCCCCCACCACCACCTTTTCTGTCATGCCCAGAATCTATTTCATGATTTCTTTGATTGACATTGTCATAAATCCTGTAAAGTCATGCATAACATCTAGACACAGTTTTCTCCAGCAGGAATTTATTGTTTGGGGCTTAATGGCTCTCACAGATTTTTTTCTGTAACAATGATGGCATCTTCAATGGTGTAATCCTTCCGGACTTTTGTGGTGTTCTATCAGGGTTCTCTTCCATAGCATTGACAATCCTTTCCACAGAGTACCATGTGTAATGAGCCATAAAGGTCCTTATCACCCCCCGATCTACAGGCTAAATTACAGCCATTGTGTTTGGGGGCAAGTAGATCACTTTGACACCTTTGGTGTTGAACTCACGGGGTTCTGGGTGGCCAGGGATGTTGTCCAATAGCAAAAGAACTTTAAAAGGCAGTCCCTTACCGGCAAGGAACTTCCTGACTTCCTGACTTCAGAGACAACGCATTAATGGAACCAATCCAGAAAAAGGGCCACTTTTACATCCAGGCCTTCTTTTACAACCAAAATATTGGCAGCTGGTGATTATCTTTTCCCTTCAAGGCTTAGCAGCTTTGTAGATAAGGGCAGTCCTGATAAGAACCCAACTGCATTTGCACAGAACAGTGGAGTAAGCCTGTCCCTTCCTGCCTTGAATCCTGGTGCTCGCTTCTCCTCCTGACTAATAAATGTCTTTTGTGGCATTGTTTTCCAGAACAGAGTACTTTTTTTTTTAACATCTTTATTGGGGTATAATTGCTTTACAATGGTGTGTTAGTTTCTGCCCCACAACAAAGTGAATCAGCTATACATACATACACGTTCCCATATCTCTTCCCTCTTGCGTCTACCTCCCTCCCACCCTCCCTATCCCACCCCTCCAGGCGGTCACAAAGCACCAAGCTGATCTCCCTGTGCTATGCAGCTGCATCCCACTAGCTATCTACCTTACGTTTGGTACTGTATATATGTCCATGCCTCTCTCTTGCTTTGTCACAGCTCACCCTTCCCCCTCCCCATATCCTCAAGTCCATTCTCTAGTATGTCTGTGTCTTTATTCCTGTCTTACCCCTAGGTTCTTCATGACACTTCTTTTTTTTTTCTTAAATACCATATATATGTGTTAGCATATGGTATTTGTCTTTCTCTTTCTGACTCACTTCACTCTGTATGACAGACTCTAGGTCTGTCCACCTCATTACAAATAGCTCAATTTCGTTTCTTTTTATGGCTGAGTAATATTCCATTGTATATATGTGCCACATCTTCTTTATCCATTCATCCGATGATGGGCACTTAGGTTGTTTCCATCTCTGGGCTATAGTAAATAGAGCTGCAATGAACATTTTGGTACATGACTCTTTTTGAATTATGGTTTTCTCAGGGTATATGCCCAGTAGTGGGATTGTTGGGTCATATGGTAGTTTTATTTGTAGTTTTTTAAGGAACCTCCATACTGTTCTCCATAGTGGCTGTACCAATTCACATTCCCACCAGCAGTGCAAGAGTGTTCCCTTTTCTGCACACCCTCTCCAGCATTTATTGTTTCTAGATTTTTTGATGATGGCCATTCTAACTGCTGTGAGATGATATCTCATTGTAGTTTTGATTTGCATTTCTCTAATGATTAATGGTGTTGAGCATTCTTTCATGTGTTTGTTGGCAGTCTGTATATCTTCTTTGGAGAAATGTCTATTTAGGTCTTCTGCCCATTTTTGGATTGGGTTGTTTGTTTTTCTGTTATTGAGCTGCATGAGCTGCTTATAAATGTTGGAGATGAATCCTTTGTCAGTTGCTTCATTGGCAAACATTTTCTCCCATTCTCAGGGTTGTCTTTTGGTCTTGTTTATGGTTTCCCTTGCTGTGCAAAGGCTTTGAAGTTTCATTAGGTCCCATTTGTTTATTTTTGTTTTTATTTCCATTTCTCTAGGAGGTGGGTCATAAAGGATCTTGCTGTGATTTATGTTATAGAGTGTTCTGCCTATGGTTTCCTCTAAGAGTTTCATAGTTTCTGGCCTTAAATTTAGGTCTTTAATCCATTTTGAGCTTATTTTTGTGTATGGTGTTAGGGAGTGATCTAATCTCATATTTTTACATGTACCTGTCCAGTTTTCCCAGCACCACTTATTGAAGAGGCTGTCCTTTCTCCACTGTACATTCCTGCCTCCTTTATCAAAGATAAGGTGACCATATGTGTGTGGGTTTATCTCTGGGCTTTCTATCCTGTTCCATTGATCTATCTTTCTGTTTTTGTGCCAGTACCATACTGTCTGGATTACTGTAGCTTTGTAGTATAGTCTGAAGTCAGGGAGCCTGATCTTTCCAGCTCCGTTTTTCGTTCTCAAGATTGCTTTGGGTATTCGGGGTCTTTTCTGTTTCCATACAAATTGTGAAATTTTTTGTTTTAGTTCTGTGAAAAATGCCAGTGGTAGTTTGATAGGCATTGCATTGAATCTGTAGATTGCTTTGTGTAGTAGAGTCATTTTCATGATGTTGATTCTTCCAATCCAAGAACATGGTATATCTCTCCATTGATTTGTATCATCTTTAATTTCTTTCATCAGTGTCTTATAATTTTCTGCATACAGGTCTTTTGTCTACTTAGGTAGGTTTATCCCTAGATATTTTCTTCTTGTTGTTGAAATGGTAAATGGGAGTGTTTTCTTGATTTCACTTTCAGATTTTTCATCATTAGTGTATAGGAATGCAAGAGATTTCTGTGCATTAATTTTGTACCCTGCTACTTTACAAAATTCATTGATTAGCTCTAGTAGTTTTCTGGTAGCATCTTTAGGATTCTCTATGTATAGTATCATGTCATCTGCAAACAGTGACAGCTTTACTTCTTCTTTTCCAATTTGGATTCCTTTTATTTCCTTTTCTTCTCTGATTGCTGTGGCTAAAACTTCCAAAATTATGTTGAATAAGAGTGGTAAGAATGGGCAAACTTGTCTTGTTCCTGATCTTAGTGTAAATGCTTTCAGTTTTTCACCATTGAGGATGATGTTGACTGTGGGTTTGTCATATATGGCCTTTATTATGTTGAGGAAATTTCCTTCTATGCCTACTTTCTGCAGGGTTTTTATCATAAATGGGTGTTGAGTTTTGTCAAAAGCTTTCTCTGCATCTATTGAGATGACCATATGGTTTTTCTCCTTCAATTTGTTAATATGGTGTATCACATTGATTGATATCCGTATATTGAAGAATCCTTGCATTCCTGGAATAAACCCCACTTGATCATGGTGTATGATCCTTTTAATGTGCTGTTGGATTCTGTTTGCTAGTATTTTGTTGAGGATTTTTGCATCTATGTTCATCAGTGATATGGCCCTGTAGTTTTCTTTCTTTGTGACATCCTTGTCTGGTTTTGGTATCAAGGTGATGGTGGCCTCGTAGAATGAATTTGGGAGTGTTCCTCCCTCTGCTATATTTTGGAAGAGTTTGAGAAGGGTAGGTGTTAGCTCTTCTCTAAATGTTTGATAGAATGTGCCTGTGAAGCCATCTGGTCCTGGGCTTTTGTTTGTTGGAAGGTTTTTAATCAGAGTTTCAATTTCAGTGCTTGTGATTGGTCTGTTCATATTTTCTGTTTCTTCCTGATTCAGTCTTGGCAGGTTGTGCATTTCTAAGAATTTGTCCATTTCTTCCAGGTTGTCCATTTTATTGGCATAGAATTGCTTGTAGTAATCTCTCATGATCTTTTGTATTTCTGCAGTGTCAGTTGTTACTTCTCCTTTTTCATTTCTAATTCTATTGATTTGAGTCTTCTCCCTTTTTTTCTTGATGAGTCTGGCTAATGGGTGATCTATTTTGTTTATCTTCTCAAAGAACCAGCTTTTAGTTTTATTGATCTTTGCTATCGTTTCCTTCATTTCTTTTTCATTTATTTCTGATATGATTTTTATGATTTCTTTCCTTCTGCTAACTTTTGGTTTTTTTATTCTTCTTTCTTTATTGCTTTAGGTGCAAGGTTAGGTTGCTTATTCGACATGTTTCCTGTTTCTTAAGGTGGGCTTGTATTGCTATAAACCTCCCTCTTAGAACTGCTTTTGTTGCATCCCATAGGTTTTGGGTCATTGTGTCTCCATTGTCATTTGTTTCTAGGTATTTTTTTATTTCCTCTTTGATTTCTTCAGTGATGTCTTGGTTATTAAGTAGGGTATTGTTTAGCCTCCATGTGTTTGTATTTTTTACAGATCTTTTCCTGTAATTGATATCTAGTCTCCTAGCGTTGTGGTCAGAAAAGATACTTGATACAATTTCAATTTTCTTAAATTTACCAAGGCTTGATTTGTGACCCAAGATATGATCTATCCTGGAGAATGTTCCATGAGCACTTGAGAAAAATGTGTATTCTGTTGTTTTTGGATGGAATGTCCTATAAATATCAATTAAGTCCGTCTTGTTTAATATATCATTTAAAGCTTGTGTTTCCTTATTTATTGTCATTTTGGATAATCTGTCCATTGGTGAAAGTGGGGTGTTAAAGTCCCCTACTATGAATGTCTTACTGTCGATTTCCCCTTTTATGGCTGTTAGTATTTGCCTTATGTATTGAGGTGCTCCTATGTTGGGTGCATAAATATTTACAATGGTTATATCTTCTTCTTGGATCGATCCCTTGATCATTATGTAGTGTCCTTCTTTGTCTCTTCTCATAGTCTTTATTTTAAAGTCTATTTTGTCTGATATGAGAATTGCTACTCCAGCTTTCTTTTGGTTTCCATTTGCATGGAATATCTTTTTCCATCCCCTCACTTTCAGTGTGTATGTGTCCCTAGGTCTGAAGTGGGTCTCTTGTAGACAGCATATATATGGGTCTTGTTTTTGTATCCATTCAGCCAGTCTGTGTCTTTTGGTGGGAGCATTTAGTCCATTTCCATTTAAGGTAATTATCGATATGTATGTTCCTATTCCCATTTTCTAAGTTGTTTTGGGGTCGTTAATGTAGGTCTTTTCCTTCTCTTGTGTTTCTTGCCTAGAGAAGTTCCTTTAGCATTTGTTGTAAAGCTGGTTTGGTGGTGCTGACTCTCTCAGCTTTTGCTTGTCTGTAAAGGTTTTAATTTCTCCATCAAATCTGAATGAGATCCTTGCTGGGTAGAGTAATCTTGGTTGCAGTTTTTCTCCTTCGTCACTTTAAATATGTCCTGCCACTCCCTTCTGGATTGCAGAGTTTCTGCTGAAAGATCAGCTGTTAACCTTATGGGGATTCCCTTGTGTGTTATTTGTTGTTTTTCCCTTGCTGCTTTTAATATGCTTTCTTTGTATTTAATTTTTGATAGTTTGATTAATATGTGTCTTGGCGTATTTCTCCTTGGATTTATCGTGTATGGGACTCTCTGTGCTTCCTGGACTTGATTGACTATTTCCTTTCCCATATTAGGGAAGTTTTCAACTATAATCTCTTCAAATATTTTCTCAGTCCCTTTCTTTTTCTCTTCTTCTTCTGGGACTCCTATAATTTGAATGTTGGTGGGTTTAATGTTGTCCCAGAGGTCTCTGAGACTGTCCTCAGTTCTTTGCATTCTTTTCTCTTTATTCTGCTCTGCAGTAGTTATTTCCACTATTTTATCTTCCAGGTCACTTATCCGTTCTTCTGCCTCAGTTATTCTGCTATTGATCCCATCTAGAGTATTTTTCATTTCATTTATTGTGTTGTTCATCGTTGTTTGTTTCATCTTTAGTTCTTCTAGGTCCTTGTTAAATGTTTCTTGCATTTTTTCTATTCTATTTCCAAGATTTTGGATTATCTTTACTATCATTATTCTGAATTCTTTTTCAGGTAGACTGCCTATTTCCTCTTCATTTGTTAGGTCTGGTGGGTTTTTGTCTTGCTCCTTCATCTATGGTGTGTTCTTCTGTCTTCTCATTTTGCTTATCTTACTGTGTTTGGGGTCTCCTTTTTGCAGGCTGCAGGTTCGTAGTTCCTGTTGTTTTTGGTGTCTGTCCCCAGTGGCTAAGGTTGGTTTAGTAGGTTGTGTAGGCTTCCTGGTGGAGGGGACTAGTTCCTGTGTTCTGGTGGATGAGGCTATATGTTGTCTGTCTGGTGGGCAGGTCCACGTCTGTTGGTGTGTTTTGGGGTGTCTGTGGACTTATTATGATTTTAGGCAGCCTCTCTGCTAATGGGTGGGGTTGTGTTCCTGTTTTGCTAGTTGTTTGGTATAGGGTGTCCAGGACTGTAGC
This sequence comes from Orcinus orca, assembly GCF_937001465.1. Taxonomy (NCBI): domain Eukaryota; kingdom Metazoa; phylum Chordata; class Mammalia; order Artiodactyla; family Delphinidae; genus Orcinus; species Orcinus orca. The sequence goes on along the minus strand of NC_064563.1, from coordinate 83,539,006 downwards.
TTGCTGGTCGTTGAGTGAAGCTGGGTGCTGGCATTGAGATGGAGATCTCTGGGAGATTTTTGCCATTTGATATTATTTGGAGCTGGGAGGTCTCTTGTGGACCAGTGTCCTGAAGTTGGGTCTCCCACCTCAGAGGCACTGACTCCTGGCTGTAGCACCAAGAGCCTTTCATCCACACAGCTCAGAATAAAAGGGAGAAAAAGTAGAGAGAAAGAATTAGTAGAAGTAGGAAGAAAGAAAGAAAGGAAGGAAGGAAGGAAGGAAGGAAGAAAAAAGAAAGAAGGAAAGAAGGAAAGAAAGGAGGGAGGGAGGGATGGTGGGAGGAAGGAAGGAAGGACGGAAAAAAGAAAGAAAGAAGATAAAGTAAAATAAAATAAAGTAAAATATAGTAAAGTTATTAAATTAAAAAATAATTTTAAAAAACTAAAAAAAAAATGGACGGATAGAACCTTAGGACAAATGGTGGAAGCAAAGATATACAGACAAAATCTTATACAGAAGCATACACATACACACTCACAAAAAGAGGAAAAGGGGAAAAAAATCATAAATCTTGCTCTCAAAGTCCACCTCCTCAATTTGGGATGATTCGTTGTCTAAAGGAGGGGAAGAAAGAAAGAAAGAAGATAAAGTAAAATAAAATAAAGTTTTTAAAATTAACTCTTAAGAAAAAAAAAAAGACGGACGGATAGAACCCTATGACAAATGGTGGAAGCAAAGCTATACAGACAAAATCTCACCCGGAAGCATACACATACACACTCAGAAAAAGAGGAAAAGGGGGAAAAAATCCCAAATCTTGCTCTCAAAGTCCACCTCCTCAATTTGGGATGATTTGTTGTCTATTCAGGTATTCCACAGATGCAGGGTACATCAAGTTGATTGTGGAGCTTTAATCCGCTGCTTCTGAGGCTGCTGGGAGAGATTTCCCTTTCTCTTCTTTGTCCTCACAGCTCCCAGGGGCTCAGCTCTGGCTTTGGCCCTGCCTCTGCATGTAGGTCGCCGGAGGGCGTCTGTTTTTTCGCTCAGACAGGACGGGGTTGAAGGAGCTGCTGATTCGGGGGTTCTGGCTCACTCAGGCCGGGGGGGAGGGCGGGCCACGGAGTGCGGGGCGGGCCTGTGGCGGCAGAGGCCGGCGTGACGTTGCACCAGCCTGAGGCCCGCTGTGCGCTCTCCTGGGGAAGTTGTCCCTGGATCCCAGGAACCTGGCAGTGGCGGGCTGCACAGGCTCCCCGGAAGGGAGGTGTGGATAGTGACCTGTGCTTGCACACAGACTTCCTGGTGGCGGCAGCAGCAGCCCCAGTGTCTCTTGCCCGTCTCTGGGGTCCGCACTTTTAGCCGTGGCTCGCGCCCGTCTCTGGAGCTCCTTTAAGCAGGGCTCTTAATCCCCTCTCCTCGCGCACCAGGAAACAAAGAGGGAAGAAAAAGTCTCTTGCCTCTTCGGCAGGTCCAGACTTTTCCCCGGACTCCCTCCCGGGTAGCCGCGGTGCACTAACCCCTTCAGGCTGTGTTCACGCTGCCAACCCCAGTCCTCTCCCTGCGCTCCGACCAAAGCCCGAGCCTCAGCTCGCAGCCCCGCCAGCCCCGGCGGGTGAGCAGACAAGCCTCTCGGGCTGGTGAGTGCTGGTCGGCACCGATCCTCTGTGCGGGAATCTCTCCACTTTGCCCTCCATACCCCTGTTGCTGTGCTCTCCTCCGCGGCTCCAAAGCTCCCCCACTCCGCCACCCGCAGTCTCCGCCCACGAAGGGGCTTCCTAGTGTGTGGAAACCTTTCCTCCTTCACAGCTCCCTCCCACTGGTGCAGGTCCCGTCTCTATTCTTTTGTCTCTGTTTTTTCTTTTTTTCTTTTGCCCTATCCAGGTACGTGGGGAGTTTCTTGCCTTTTGGGAGGTCTGAGGTCTTCTGCCAGCGTTCAGTAGGTGTTCCATAGGAGTTGTTCCACGTGTAGATGTATTTCTGGTGTATCTAGTGGAGCCAAAACCACTCTAGTCACCCAGGTGATCATTGGAAACACTTCCACATGTCTTCAGAACACAGTACTTTTATCTGCATTAAAAACCTGTTCAGGGGCTTCCCTGGTGGCGCAGTGGTTGAGAATCCGCCTGCTGATGCAGGGGATACGGGTTCGTGCCCCGGTCCGGGAGGATCCCACGTGCCGTGGAGCGGCTGGGCCCGTCAGTCATGGCCACTGAGCATGCGCGTCCGGAGCCTGTGCTCTGCAACGGGAGAGGCCACAACAGTGAGAGGCCTGCGTACTGAAAAAAAGAAAAAAAAAAAAACAAAAAACCCTGTTCAGGCCGATATCCTTTCTCCTCAATGATTTTCTTAGTGGTGTCTGGGAATGTATCTTCTGCCTCTTGGTCAGCAGAAGCTGCTTCTCCTGTTATCTTGCTTTAAGCCAAACCTCCTTCTAAAACTATCAAACCATCCTTTGCTGGCATTAAATTCTCCAGCTTTAGATCCTTCACCATCCTTTCACTTTAAGTTCTCCTATAATGACTTCACTTTTTCTTGAATCATATTACAGTCTATAGGTATGCCTTTCATCCTGCACCCACATGAAAGCTGCATTTTCAACATGCGATAAAAAGGTATTTTGCAAAGATCGCAAGGTTTTCACATCTGCTGGTGTAGCTACAGTGATGGCTTCATGAATTTCTTTGTCTTTTTTCACAATGGTCCTTACGCTGGATTCATTTATCTTGAAATGGTGGGCAACTGCAGCTGCAGACCTCAATTTACGGTGTATATCAAGGAATTCAACTTTTTCTTGTAATGTCACGACTTTTCTCTGCTTCTTGGGAGCACTCCCACCGTCACTAGTGGCACTTCGTATGGCTCCCATAGTGTTACTCAGTGTTTACAGTATTGCACTAAACACAACGAAGAATATACAAAAACTGCTAGAGATCACTTGTTACCATGACATGCAGTTTACTGGAGAGATGAACTCATAGATGATTAGTGTCACCCTACATTTTAAGTGGATACTAGCAACACTTGAGCTCACAGCAGAAGCAATAAAAGGTAGTCATGAAATTATTACAGTAGTATAGTATCTACTACAGTTACTTTTATGCAGTTATGATTTAACACTGCATCTTTACGTTTGTTTACATTTCTTTTGACTTTGAATAACACCATGTTTGGTCTGTAAGTGTTTATGTGCATAAGTTTTGATAAATTTTAACTTTTTATAGATTTTGTGTATTTTATGGTAGTAAATGATAAAATAGACTAATATCTACATATATTTTATGCATTCATGACATACCTAACTTTTTCAATATTTCTGGGCTATGTGGTTTGTCTGCAAGTTTTTAAAAATTGTCAAAAATCTCCCCAAATTTTTCTAATATATTTATTGAAAAAAAATCTATGTATAAGTGGATCCATGCAGTTCAAACCTATGTTGTTCAAGGGCAAACTGTACTTTTAAACTGCTGCTGCTTCCTGTTGATTCATTAGTTTGGATTATCATAGAGCTATTATATATATTTGCCATCAGATTTATTTTCAGGAAACTCGGATGCTCTGTTACAACCACAATAATTGGATGTGGTTCCAAATTTTACTCATAATTTTCATATTTTTATTAATTTCAAGTCTTGGCTTAGTGCTTTATCACTTATTTAAGTGTTTTATCATTTATTTGTGTTTTTATGGAAAAAATAATATAAAAATTATGTGATGAAAAAGTAATGGAAGTGTGATTTTAAAATCACAGAGATCAGAATTTTTGATACTTTTAAGTTAAAAAGTATCCCGCTATATCTGAAAATGGAACTGATGAACAAAATCTTATGTGTAATTTTGGCAGGATTTTTGATGATCAAAAGTAAGAAAATAAAGTGCATGTTTAAACAGAAACACATACACTCTTCCACAAGGAACCATATTCAAAAATCTTGATGTGTAGGATTTCAAGCCCAAAGTAAAGCTCTCTTCACTTTGAGATAATTGCCATTTAATGCCCCTTAGTTCCCCCATAACAACAAAACATACTAAATATTTCAGTCGTTTACTACACAGGACAATTTTCTATTGCCCAGGCAGTCATTTAAAACAGCAAATTAGCTCATGTGGAACGGTAGGAGTTGGGGGTTTTGCTTGCATATACACATGACAGAACCTTTCAGAAACTCAAAAAAAAAATGTTTAAAGCCTCCAAAACTTTTGATTAAAATGGATACACCTAGAATATGTTTCATGTTTGTTCAGTGGTTAACTTATGCATGGGAATATCATAGGTGCACCCTGGTTTGGACTTTCTCAAACCGTCCTAGCATGGCCATAGAGAAAATTCTTTCTGACTGATATTCAGATCTGTGGCCTAGATTTGGTAGTGGGAAAAAAATACAAAGGTAAGAAATGACACTCACTGGTGTGTTATTTCAGGCACTGTTGGAAAAGAAGAATAAGGGCCCCAAAGCAAAGAAACCATTGCGTTTTCTTCAAAGAAAGCCAATACCTCAACCTCGACTTCCAACTCCAACTTTGGAGATGAATTCCAATGTAAGTTTGAAGGTTCTTTTATGTGAAAAGCTAAATTCAGAAGTTTATTCTTCAGATAGTTTGGGTTAAAAACAAACCTAACGTAAGTGTTCATTTCCCAAGATCTGACTTACGTTGCCTTTATCCTTATGTTTCAAATGCACACACAAAAACAAGCAAAATGAAATGAAATCTAAAGTCAATCCTTTTCAAGAATAAAAACACAAAGAAGAAAATCTTCCCAAGAAAAATTGGCATCAGAAGGTAATTCTGATGTACATCAAATAAAAAAAAAAGAAGATCGAATTATGATCATTTACTGTAACTGTCTTCCCACATGAGGAAGTGGCTGACAACAGCTGGAATTAGAGAGGAATGCAATACCAGAGGTGACATCAAGACTGACTCAGAGAGTTCACCCTGACCAGGGCCGTACCTCACCTTTGCAGGGCCCCAGACTCAGTTTGGTCAACATTCCATAGTTGGTTTGGATTTAAAGGACTGACTCAGACTAAACCTACAAGAAACTACTGGAGATGCCACAATGCAAATTTGTCACTTTACGGAGAGAAATATAACTGCCTGGTATATCAGGATATTGTTCTTGGGAGGTCAGCTTGTTATCTCCCAATACAGGGCAGTTCTCACAAGAAGCCAAATTGTACAGAAGGTTGTTGTGCTTTGTCAGAGGGAGGGGAGTTGACGGGAGATCTCACTAGCACCTCCGATAGCTCTGATGTCTCTGGAGGGACTGGAATGCTCCCGCTGACTGGACACGATGTGCTTCTGGGCAGTGTCCCCTTTTCTAGACTTTGTGCCGACCACTGCCTGTGGTTAACACGTTGTCATTCACGAGTGTTAATGCCATTGATTCCACTGTTGATTACTTTTGCATTCAGAGGGGCTTTAAGTAAATTTGCAGACTCTGATCTTTCTGCTTTTGACATACACTTATTTAAGGTGATTTTTATAGATAGCTGATCTTATCCATTATGTTCTTATTTTACCAGTTTAGCTAAATTCTTGTGAAAAGCACCTCATTTTCGACTCTGATATAGACCAGCTGTATTCTTTGTCTACGCATGATCAAACATGAAAATACTATTGCAAAAGGGATTTATTAGCAATACTTACTTCTTCAAGAAAGGTTTTGCTGGAAAGGAATATAGAAAAAATGAAAATGGCTTAATTTGTAAGGATACCATGACAGTGGGTGAATTTTTTGCTTCTGATGTAATTTATTAATGATAACTTATTTATAATGAAAAATAACAATGCATTTTAACAATACAGTAAGTAACATTTAAAGTTCTATAAGTTCAAAGAGGGATGATGTTTTATTCTCTTTAAATCCTTCTGGCATCTAGCTTTTTGCTCGATATAAGTCTTTTGCTTGATATAAATCTTCAGAAAAGTATTTGATGCTGACTGCTACTGTCCTCAAGCTGCTTGGTTCTCCCTTTGTTCTTTTAGGAAGAAGAAGATATAGAAATGGCTGTGATCTACCTTCAAAAGTTACTCCGGGGCAGAGTCGTTCAGAACATGGTGTGTAGGGTACAACCACTGGCCCTGTTCTTCTCCTTTGAGAATAGATTTACAGAACGCATATGTGCTTGGTTCCTTGGGGTGAATTGCCTCTTGCACCCTGCTGTCCTATGGTACTGTGCTCTTGAGTTGCCATAGTTTGCCCGAGTGGCACAGTAACAAGGCAAGAAAGGACCGCCTGCTGTTTGCTGTAGTGTACCCAAGGCAGTGTGAAGCTAATGTCTTCCTTGGAATTGATAAATCCAGCAATTTTCATACCTGAATTTTGACCCTAAACATCACAAGTAGATTCTCTAATTTTCCACAAAGTTGTAATACAATTATCTGCGTTTGTATGTAGCTATCAATACCTGAATAATAAATGAAATAGCTAAGTAATAACTACAATTTTGAACTCTTACCATATGCTCACATTATATATTCTTTGCTCTACATATATCAGCTCTTTTTCTTTTTTTGTATCAATTACCCATTTTACAGGCGAGTAGTATGAGTCTGAGGGGGATTATGTTAACTGCCAAATTCAACTCCGGTCTTCCTGACTAAAAGCTTTAGCCAGATTATTTGTGGCACTAGAGCAAGCTCACGCTTCAGTTTAAAAATGGACTGATATAAAGCCTCAGCTGAAACAGTTTTTCTCCCCAGACAGCTGTAACTCTTAAGAGACTCAGTTATGGTGAGTAAGTTCAGGGAGGCTGGATGAGCAACCTGTGTTCAGCATTATTCTCTATTCTCCTGCCAGTACTTCCCCGGGAGAAACACAGCAGTTAAGTTCAGACAGCAGATCCTGTATTCCAGATGAGGGGCAAATCTCTCGGAAAAGAAAATATGACCATGAAAAATACCACCCCCAGGCTTCTTAGGGAAGGAGCAGAGGAAATGAGGAGAAGGCTCTAGTTTCTTAACATGACCCTATAGTTGTCACCTTGTCTTTGAGAGGCATTTTAAGAAACTGAGTCGATAACTAACGAACCTGTAGCTAAGCTCCTTCTCTGCCTGAGCAGCTGAAGGTGCAGAGAAGAGGGCTGACCGCTAGCTCTGTGGCACACACCTGCTGTGTGGCCCCGAAAGGCAGAACAGAACCCTCTGTTGACAAGTGCCTCACAAGTCACTGTCTGCGAGGCCTCGTGCCTGGCACAACGGATGCTGATTTGAAAGGCTCTCTCTGATCTGACTTGACACAGATGTTTGAAGGAAAAGAGAAGCGACTGGAGTTGATCCAGGAGCTGCGCACCAGCCACGCACTGCAAGAAGAGGACAGGCTGGTGAAGAAAGCCGAGAAGCAGGTGACCCTGGCCTTGCAGCGACAGAGGAACCTGCACGAGCACAAGGTTCTTTCCTTTCCTTTCCTTTTCTTGTCCCATTTTCGCCCTTGGTTTTTATTATTATACAAGCAACATTATAGTAACAATAAATGATGTGATGAAAAAGAAACACCCCCCCACAAGCCCAGCATTTTTCATCAATGGTGCTGCAGTCCAGAATTTGAGTGGGCTGTGCCCTCCCTGAATTGAGTCTGCTCTTAGTTTTTTATTTGCAAAACGAAAAGAAAAAACCCCCACAATTTTGAAAGGTTTTCTCTTCCTATCTTTCTTAAATATTTGGTGACTCTAATATATTTCAGCGGGAGCTTAGCAGAATGAATAAGTAATTAAAGCAATAAGAAAAAAGTGAGAAATGAGATTTTAAAAACTATCCACACTCATTTATGAGTTTTGGAGCTGTACATAGCTCATACTCCTTAAACTGCATATTAAATATGTTAATATGATATTCTGTGACTTTCACCGGGTCGTCTGAGCTCTGTGTGACTGACAATAGCTGCTAATTGCAGCTCTAACCTGACAACTGTAAATGTGTTTCCTACTTTCTTCTGGCATTTGTCTATAGACACATAGTATTTAATGTTGTTGACTACAGTGTAGATACACTTTTACTATCTGTCCCACTTATCTGTGAGTCAAAATGAAAAAGAACCAATTTGCACAGAGTTTAGCGTTACAAGAAAGTAAACTTGGGACTTCCCTGGCGGTGCAGTGGTTAAGACTCCGCACTTCCAATGCAGGGGGCCGTGGGTTCGATCCCTGGTTGGGGAACTAAGATCCCACATGCCGCGCAGTACGGCCAAACAAAAAGAAAGTAAACTTACAGCGAAGCTGTTACCTTTAGTAACAGTTAAGTTAACGAACAGTAAAGTTTGTTACCTTTAGTAACAAACGTAACTCTTGTGCTGTGAATTAGGCACAAACGTTAAGCAGCCTGGAAACGAGCACCACTTTATTCCTTTTACATGACAGCAGGACTGGGGATGGTCTCTGAGTGATGGGAGCTGGTTTGCAGGGAGGGAGGAAGAAAGCCACAGACTGTGAGACCCAGCAGAGGAACCAGAGAAAGAAGAGGAGAATGCAGACACTGGAGTCTCTAAATCTGGGCATCCTGGAGCCCTGGGAATGATGGAGACGGGCTGCACTTCTGTTCAGATAGGGAGCAGAATGCCCTGGCAGCAGAATACCCAGGACCTGGACGGAAAAATGCCCTCCTTGGCCCCTTCTGGTTTCTGATTATAGACTTTAGCAGCTACAGCTAAGACAATCCAGGATTTTCAACCCATCTACCTCATTTAGTGGATAAATACTTGATAGACATCATGACAGCTAAGAGCTAAGGGAGGAATTAATGGGAAGAACTGTCACATAGCCACAAACTCACCCTGCTTGCCTTCAGCTGTTCCTGGATACACCAGTAAGATGCAGGCATCTGGGGGAGTGGGCACCCCACGGGTACCTACAGCAATGCCGATCCTCTCATTTTCTCCTTCTCTCATATTGAGGGAGAACCGTCAGTGTGAGAGCAGCAAGTGCCTGGGAGAAGAGCCTTTTCCCCTTATCCCTGAGGATAGGAGCAGGAGCACAGTACAATCTTCTCAAACACTTTTGTTCCCCCGGTGCCAAAGCCAGCACAGAGAGATCCATAAATAGATACTGTGGCTTACTCCTGGCCAAGAACTCTAGGCCCCTAGCCCTTATTTTACCTCAGTGATTACACAGACATGTAGGCTTGTTTCCTGCTCTGTTTCAAAGATAGTTCTTACTGACTTTGAAATTATTTAAATGAATAAACAGTACTAAGGTTTTCTACTTTCATGTTACCGAAGATCTTAAAATTCCCCAAACTTGTGTTAAAGGACAAAGCATTGAAAAATTAAAAGGTATCATGAGTGAATTTTTAAGAGATTCTATTTTTTTGAACTCCAACATTATCTTTTAATAAAAACCTTGACATTTCCCTTCACATCTGGGGAGACCCAAGCACTTTACCTTCTGGATAAAATTGAAAGAAAAAAAAAATTCTGTGTGGACACTAACAAATGTTTTGCTAAATCCCCTTTATAATTTGAAGACGATCATCCGTCAGTGACTGACTGAGCAATCTACTTTCTCAAGTCTAAGTCTGTATCATAAGTTTTCCTAGTAAAACCCTTGGGATGGGGCCAGTCTGGAGATAATATTCCTAATAAAAACTAAGTGCATTCTGAAAGTGAAGTGACTGTCAAGGATAATCCAGCATCCCTCCTCATAAATCACCATTCTTAGTGGAATTTGTATCCTCATAGTTACATTATTATTTTTAAGGTGTCACTGATTGAAAACCATTTGGCTGGACTGGAAGGATGGGTGCTGGCAGACATGTTTGACTTCCTGTCCAAAGAGCTGGTGAGACTGCAGGAGGAGAGGAGGGTCCACGCCCTGGTCATGTTGGCCGAGAGGCAGCGCAGGATGCGTGAAGCCGAAGAGAGTGGCCGGCGCCAGGTGGAAGAGAGGCGCCTGCAGGAGGAGGACCAGATATTTAAGGAGGCAAGTGGGGACGTTGCCAGGAAACTCATGATATGAAATGACTTTCGTTTTTTGTTTTTCATTGTCTTCAACAAATAATGTATTGAGTTCCTATGGTATGCCCAGCACTGTGCAAAGGCATTGTGGGCTACTTTGGAGGGAAAAACCAGGTGTGGCCCCTTCTCTCCTGGTGCTTAAATCCTATATAACATGCGAATAAGTGTAGGATCAGAAAATGTGTTAAGTTTCATGAAGGAAACAAATGGGGCCCGGTGACATATTTTGAAGAAGTCACTCTGCTTTGCTGTGTGAACAGGTTGTAGGGGAGGACAGGGTGGAAACAAGGAGACCTGGAAGGAGACTGATGAAGTAACTCAGGCCAGAGTGAGAAATGGGGTAAAGGCAAGTATGATGTCCAGTTTCCGGTGTCAGTGAGTGGGGAGGTGACGGTTGTATTTTCTGAGGCGGGAAAGCTGAGGGTGTAATAGGTTTAGGGGCAGGAGTGGAATGAATGATTTATATTAAGTTTGAGACATCTTAGTGGAGGTGGCATTTCAGCAGATGGATATACAAGATAGAGTTTCGAAGAGAGATTTTGACTAAAGATACAATCTTGGGAATTAGGAATGCCAGGCTGGTAAATTCGAATTCTGACCAAGACCCAATAGATGTGAAATTCCAAAGTGACCAAGATGCAAACTCAGAGGAAATCTGAGGAACCAGTAATATCTCAAAGCACTCTCACCCTCATCAAGTATACAAAAGCTCAAGTGTTAAAATGGGAGGGGATTTGTGAGGAAGATTTCTTTAAAGGGAGCTGTGCTGTGACTAATTCCCCCAAAAATCACACCCAGAGGTGGCGACGAGTACTTCCCCTTTCTTGGAGAGCTTGATGTGTATTCTTTCAGTTAGGGCGTCTCACCCCCGGAATGGAGAGGAGGAAGCTGGGCAGGCTGAGTGAGGGGAGGTGGGCACAGAAGAGGCTGCATGGGCGGCCAGCACACCCAGAATATGCTAAGGCAAAGGCTGTGAGTTTCCCTTGTGCAGATGCGGGCCACATGGGAAAGGCAGAAAGAGCCAACCTGGAACTTAAAAAAATTCTTATCTAAGAGGCTGTCTGAATTGTATTAGTATGTGTTTTTTCAGATAAGAAATTGATTAAAATTAAACAGACTTCCCATCCTCTATACAGCTTTAAAAAGTTTGGGGTTAAAGCTTTTTAATTATAGTGTCATACAGCCTATAATAATAATTCATATTCTAGCTTCCTACCATCCTAACACATTTTTCCTTAAAAAGAGTTACTGAGGGCTTCCCTGGCGGTGCAGTGGTTGAGAGTCCGCCTGCCGATGCAGGGGACACGGGTTCGTGCCCCGGTCCAGGAGGATCCCACATGCCGCGGAGCGGCTAGGCCCGTGAGCCATGGCTGCTGAGCCTGCGCGTCCGGAGCCTGTGCTTCGCAACGGGAGAGGCCCCAACAGTGAGAGGCCTGTGTACTGCAAAAAAAAAAGAAAGTTGCTGAAATGTAGAAATTTTTAGCAAACCAGAATTTACTATCCTCTACCTAATATCACTAAGGAAAAACCAGCTGGGATGGGAAGAACCAGTTGGGAGTGAGAATAAAAGGAAAGAGACAGAGGAACCACTATACTCAGAAACACGGAAAGGAAGAAGCTGGTGAAAGGCTTCTAGGAAGGTATCTCTTAAGTGGGAATGATCGCAGGAAATGTCAGCATGTCTAGGAGGGGCAAGAAAGGGTTAAGATGACCCTTCCAGCCTGATTTAAGGAACATTTATGTAAAAAATGTATCCATCTCTGGACCCCAGCATCATTTAAATTCCCTATCTCCCATCATATGACCCTCTTAAAGATAAATATGCTTGCACATAAATATACCAGAACCAAGAAATGTACACGAGTAAATTTCCAGAAAAATAACATGTAGATATTGAGAAACATAGATACAGAAAGTCATAGACTCATATTTTAAACACATACACACTTTTGCACATCTATAAGTTAAGATACACTCACAAACATAAGCCCACATGCACAATATTAGCAGAGATGGGAGGTACACACATATAGCCACCCATACGTTTCCTTATTCACTTACGCACCTACAAGCACAAATGTGTCCAGAAACATACACATTTATAAAGATATATGTAAACACACAAGTACGTGTATTACTAGAGGTGAACCAAATTAAACTTTCCACCTCTGAACTATTACAAGACTCAACTGTCTAATCGTTCCATCTAGGTGTGACTTGTTTCCTGAATAAGTCTGTGGTCTCCATGGGAGCAGGCACATGCCTTCCACAGCACCAGCTGTGCACCTCTGTACATAACAGACTTTAAGAAAATATATTTTGGTTGGTTGGTTGGTTGTTCGGTTGAACTGTATTAAACTGGTCATTGGGTCTCTCCCATAAGGAAGGCATAGGGATTCAAGGTTATGGACTTGGTGTTTTACAGGTAGATATTCAGTAAACATTTCATATTCAGAGTCCTGCTGCAGTGCCAGTCAAGAAGCAGGTACTGAGTTGTTACTGAGTCCCAAGCATTATCTCAGACACAAAGAAATACACACACATTAAATAAAAAGTGCCCTTCCGCCAAAGCTCAAAATCTGTTGAGACAATGCATACAAAACTAAGTATGACACCCTTGATGCTTGTGATACTTCCTTGGTATCCATCTGTAAAACAGGTAAAACTAAACTGTATTATTTATGGTTATATACTTAGGGAGCACAGCCCTAAAGAATAGGAAGTCTTTACCATAAACTCATGAGAGTGGGAAGGGTCTGTGGTCTGTTAGAACTCACAGTGACCTCTGGGATCCTAGCAGTGGCTTGACCCTCATTCTTTGCACTGTACATTTATGTGCTCTGCACTTTTCTAAATGTATAGTCTATATTCTTTCAAGAAAGCTTTAAAAAGAAGCAGCCCAGGGCTGAGAAGATAGTTAAAAAAATTCACCAGAGACCCAGGATCCTCCTTCTAGCTTCCTGCTTTTCTGTCTCTTGGGTGTGACCCTCATGGCAGTTTAAGATGACTGGTGCTCCTGCATTTTGTCCCCATGAAATGAGAAATGAAAAGAGAGAAAAAAAAAAAAAAGCAACGTCTTTCCCTGTAAGAATCCTTTAAGAGGAATAAAGAAAGGACATTGTGTAATACATCTTAGTCTCTGCCACAGTTAGGTAGCTTGACCAAATTACACTGCTGGTAAGAATAAAGCCAGGATCCAAAACAGGGTTATTGACTCAAGCCCATGATCCTTCTGCAGTGTTGTATCGCCCACCCCATAATTCTAAAATGAGCCAGATAGGTAGGGGCTTCCCAGAGTAGGTAGACAGGTGGATTAGAAACAGACTATCTGTAGTTTAAAAAAAAAAAAGAATAATGAATGAGGGGACTACTGATGAATGAAGTAGATGTGCTAAAAAAGTCAACCAATATTCATGCATTTTTCTTGTGTACAGTAGTAGCATTCCTATTCTGAGTAACTGGAGTATTTTGGGGTTTTGCAGGTAATTAAAGTTCACCAAAGTACTGTAACTTCCTATCTGGAGGATATAATACTGAACACTGAAGAGAATACTGCAGAAGAACAAGCCAGGGCAGAAATAGAGAAGATGGCTGAGGAAATCAATGACATTGCTTATGAAATGGAAAGCCGGTGTGTACCAAGGGGACAGATGGTGGGATGGACAGCCTTTTGCTGTTACTCATATGTATTCTTCAAGAGCTTAAGATTTTACCACCAAGGAGAAACAAATATATAACTCATGCTTCAGTATGCATTGTTTTAGCAGCAGCCAGCAGGCCTGTACCTTTGTATGGTAAGAGCATTGGGAATAGAATTTTCAGTTATCCTCTGCAGTCTGGAGCACTTTCATATTTCTTACTTTTAGAATATCACAAAGCATGAAAGCAATGTGATTAAGTATGTCCAATTTTACTTGGACATCACCGCAGAGTTTCTGGCTTCCATTTGTAAGTTGTATCTCTAACACTCCCGTCCTGGTAGGCAGGCTAAGTGAAGGACAAATTTGGATTTTCCATGGAGTTAACCAAACTCACCAGGAATGTGCTACTTCAGATCACTTAAGGAAAAGGCAGTGGTGGGATTTGAGCGGTGGAGTTCCTTACACAAACAAGGAGGATCCAAGTATAAATCGGCAGCTCAAGTAAGGCAACAAAGGAAATACTCGTTTAATTTGTTTTTTACTTTTTAGTCGAACTCAGCTTCAGTCAGAGGAGATCGTTGCCGAGTTGGTTTATAGTTTCCTGATCCCAGAGTTGCAAAAGGACTTTGTCAAAGAAAAAGGTAAGCCAATGCAAATGTTCCACGTGATGATCTGGTTTTTTTTTAATTTTATTTATTTATTCATTCTTTTTTTTTTTTTTTTTTTTGCGGTACACGGGCCTCTCACTGTTGTGGCCTCTCCCGTTGCGGAGCACAGGCTCTGGACACGCAGGCTCAGCGGCCATGGCTCACAGGCCCAGCCGCTCCGTGGCATGTGTGATCTTCCCAGACTAGGGCACGAACCCGTGTCCCCTGCATCGGCAGGCGGACTCTCAACCACTGCGCCACCAGGGAAGCCCGTGATGATCTTTTTAAAGGTAGAAACTATTTTCAATACTCCAGAGATTTAAAGCTGAGCAGAGGTATGGGGAAAATTCTGAAGGAGAATCACTGCATTTTCTTATTTCAGAGGTCAGGTTCCCTCGATGCTGTCTGACTGCAGAATATAATCACCTCTGGTATGGATAGGTGCAGTTCTAATAAGTTTGATGGAGCGTCAAAATCCAAACCTTCTTGAAGAGGCAATTCCCGAGGGGTGGGATGGAGGGTTGGTGGTGGGGGGGAGGCTCGAGAGGGAGGGGATGTATGTATACGTACAGCTGATTCATTTTGTCTACAGCAGAAACTAACACACCATTGTAAAGCAACTATACTCCAATTAAAAAAAAAGAGGCAGTTCCCAAATTCCCAGAAGAGGTGTATTTTGGTTGTTGTTGTTGTTTTGGTTTGGTTTTTATTGAAATATAGTTGATTTACAATATTATGTTAGTTTCAGGTGTACAGCAAAGTGATTCAGTTTATATATATATCTTCTAATTCTTTTCCACTGTAGGTTATTACAAGATACTGAATTTTGTTCCCCAGGCTATACAGTGAATTGTTGTTTATCTGTTTTATATATACTTGCTTTATCTGTTTTATATATACTTGTCTTAACATATACTTGTGTATATGTTAATCCCATACTCCTAATTTATCCCTCCCCCACCTCTTTCCCCTTTGGTAACCATAAGTTTGTATTTTGTAATTTGATTTTTTTTTCAATGTAAAGCAAATGTTGAGAATATACAGGGTTTTCCAACTGTAGTAGCCTTTTGCAGGCAGGGCATGTGCAAGGCAGGTGTTGAAAAGCTGAGAAGCCTGACAGACCTAAATTGACTCTGCAGCTCTGCGTGAGTCACAATATCTCCTGTTCCTGCCAGGACTGATCTCAGTATAAATATCCTCACTTATCGTTTGCCAAAAGTGGCATGTTTTTAAAGATTGATGCTTTTAGTCGATAGAGAAGGAGAAAAAATATGTGTTTTTAAAAACAGTGTTCTTCCGGAGCTTTCAGACTATTGGTGACAGTCCTGATCCCATAGGGAAGGATGCAACCAGAAGATTAATATTTAAGTGATAGGGAGGGAGGGAGGGAGGGAGACGCAAGAGGGAAGAGATATGGGAACATATGTATATGTATAACTGATTCACTTTGTTATAAAGCAGAAACTAACACACCATCGTAAAGCAATTATACCCCAATAAAGATGTTAAAAAAATATATTTAAGTGAAATAAGAGCTTGGGAGGCTTTAGAGTTTGCAGGGGAATTCTAGACAGGTTTAAGAGAAGTGTTAATATTTAAGATCACATAACCAGTGAGAAAGGAATGGTAGTTCTAATGCATTGGACGAGAACAAAGAAATATCTTGTTTTCCCATTACATGATTGTACTTTTTTAAACCAGTACCCACCCCAGCAATAAGCATCTAGTTTGTTCCCGGTGTGTTTTCCTATAAATAGCAGTGAACACCCTGGTCATGCTTCTGAGAGTAAACTCCTAGCAGTACAGTGCTGGAAATAAGGTATGTGTGTTTTATATTTTGATAGATACCACCAAACTGCCCCCACAAAAAGATTGTTCTAATTCATACTCCCATCAACAGTGTATGATAGTGCCTCTACCAACAAAATTTAATTTTGTTAAATTGAATCAAATAATATTTTTCTATCACCTTATATTATAAAAGGGATCTTATGTTTTCTAGATCCTTAAGAAAACATGCAACTCCTTGCTCCTTCTCCTCTGTCCAAGGTGAGGCCAACCTGCTTCAGATCAATTCCACCTGAGGGAACTGAAGGAGGGGGGAAATCCTCTGTTTAATAGTTACTAGTTTGTGACCCCCCTCCCCAGCTTCTCCTGGCTCTGAGGGGAAGGAGCTGGAGGGGGCACGAGATGTAAAGGAATCAGTGGGACTTGTCTGTGGGCAAGCTGGGCAAGTCCTAACCTCTTCACTTTGTGTGGATGTAGCCCAAACGAAGAAAGCCACCTGGACAGGGAGCACACACTAGGGCCTTTTGTTTCTCGTTCCAAATAAGACATCCATGTGTTACACTCTTTACCCCAAATTAAGTAGTATTACATACAGACCGTTTGAGATATCTCATTATTAATTTTTATTTGGATGAATTAAAAAAAATTTTTTTATTGAGGTCTAGTTGATTTATAACATTATATTAGTTTCAGGTGTACAACACAGTGATTTAAAATTTTATAGATTATACTCCATTTAAAGTTATCATAAAATATTGGCTATATTCCCTGTGCTCTACAATATATCCTTGTAGCTTATTTATTTTATATGTGGTAGTTTGTACTTCTTAATCTCCTACCCCTATCTTGCCCCTCCCAACTTCCCCTTTCCTCACTGGTAACCACTAGTTTGTTCTCTATATTTGAAGATCTGTTTCTGTTTTGTTAAATTCATTTGTTTGATTTTTTTAGATTCCACGTGTAGTGAAAACATACAGTATTTGTCTTTGTCTGACTTACTTCATGAAGCATAATACCTTCCAGGTTGATCCATGTTGTTGTAAATGGCAAAATTTCATTCTTTTTATGGCTAGATAGTATTCCATTGTGTGTGTGTGTGTGTGTGTGTGTGTGTGTGTGTGTGTGTGTGTGTGTGTTTACACACACACACACACACACACCCCATGTCTTTTTATCCATTCCTCTATTAATGGACACTTAGGTTGCCTCCATTTCTTGGCTATTGTAAATAATGCTGCTATGAACATTGGGGTACATGTATCTTTTCCAATTAGTATTTTCATTTCTTCAGATACATACCCAGGAGTGGGACTGCTGGATCATATGGTAGTTCTATTTTTACTTTTTTGAGGAACCTCCATACTGTTCTCCAAAGTGGTTGCATCAATTTAAATTCCCACTGACATTGCATGAGGGTTCCCTTTTCTCCACACCCTCTCGAACATTTGTTATTTGTGGTCTTTTTGATGATAGCCCTTCTGACAGGTGTGAGGTGATATCTCACTGTGGGTTTGATTTGCATTTCTCTGATGATTAGCAATGTTGAGCATCTTTACATGTGCCTGTTGGCCATCTATATGTCTTCTTTTTAAAAAAATGTTTATTCAAGGGACTTCCCTGGCAGTCCACTGATTAAGACTCTGCACTCCCACTGCAGGGGGTGTGGGTTTGATCCCTGGTAGATGAACTAAGATCTCGCATGCCACGGCCAAAAAAAAATGTTTATTCAAGTCGTCTGCCCATTTTAAATTGGGTTTGTTTTTCTGATATTGAGTTGTATGAGCTATTTATATATTTTGGATAATAATCCTTTATTGGTCTTATTATTTGCAAGTATTTCTCCCATTCAGTAAGTTGTCTTTTCATTTTGTCAATGATTTCCTTTGCTGTGCAAAAGCTTTTAAGTTTAATTAGGTCCCATTTATTTATTTTTGCTTTTCTTTCCTTTGCCTTAGGAGACAGAGCCAAAAAATATTGCTACAATTTATGTCAGTGTGTTCTGCCTGTGTTTTCTTCTAGGAGTTTTATGCTTTCTGCTCTTACATTTAGGTGTTTAATTCATTTTTCATTTAATTCATATATGGCCTTTATTATGTTGATGTATGTTCCCTCTACACCCACTTTGTGGAGGAGACGTTTTATCATAAATGGATGTTGAATTTTGTCAAAAGCTTTTTCTGCATCTATTGTGATGATCATATGGCTTTTATCCTTCAGTTTGTTTTTTAAATTTAATTTTTATTTTATATTAGAATATAGTTGATTTACCATGTTGTGTTAGTTTCAGGTGTACACCAAGGTGATTTAGTTATACATATACATATACCCATTCTTTTTCAGATTCTTTCCCCATATAGGTTATTACAGAATATTGAGTAGATTTCCCCGTGCTATACAGTAGGTCCTTGTTGGTTAGCTATTTTATATATAGTAGTGTGTTAATCCCAAACTCCTAATTTATCCCCCCCACACCATCTTTACCCTTTGGTAACCATAACTTTGTTTTTGAAGTTTGAGCCTGTTTCTGTTTTGTAAAGAAGTTCATTTGTATCATTTTTTTTATATTCCACATATAGGGGATATCATATGATATTTGTCTTTTGTCTGACATCAGTTAGTATGATAATCTTCAGTTAGTATGATAATGCCATGTTTCTGAATATGGTATTATTTTTTAATGGCTGAGTAGTATTCCATTGTATATATGTACCACATGTTCTTTATCCATTCCTCTGTTGATGGACATTTAGGTTGCTTCGGTGTCTTCACTGTTGTAAATAGTGTTGCAATGAACTTGGGGTGCACGTATCTTCTTGAATTGTGGTTGTCTCCAGATATATGCCCAGGAGTGGGATTGCTGGGTCATATGGTAGTGCTATTTTTAGTTTTTTAAGGAACCTCCATACTGTTCTCCATAGTGGTTGTACCAATTTAAATTCCCACCAACAGTGTAGGAGGGTTCCCTTTTCTCCACACCCTCTCCAGCATTTATTGTTCGTAGACTTTTTGATGACAGACATTCTGGCCATTCTGGTGTGAGGAGGTACCTCATTGTAGATTTTTTTTTTTTTTTACATCTTTATTGGAGTATAATTGCTTTACAATGGTGTGTTAGTTTCTGCTTTATAACAGAGTGAATCAGTTATACATATACATATGTTCCCATTATCTCTTCCCTCTTGTGTCTCCCTCCCTCCCACCCTCCCTATCCCACCCCTCTAGGTTGTCACAAAGCACCGAGCTGATCTCCCTGTGCTATGTGGCTGCTTCCCACTAGCTATCTATTTTACGTTTGGTAGTGTATATATGTCCATGCCACTCTCTCACTTTGTCACAGCTAACTCTTCCCCCTCCCCATATCCTCAAGTCCATTCTCTAGTAGCTCTGTGTCTTTATTCCTGTCTTACCCCTAGGTTCTTCATGACATTTTTTTCCCTTAAATTCCATATATATGTGTTAGCATATGGTATTTGTCTTTCTCTTTCTGACTTACTTCACTCTATATGACAGACTCTAGGTCCATCCCCCTCATTACAAATAGCTCAATTTCGTTTCTTTTTATGGCTGAGTAATATTCCATTGTATATATGTGCCACATCTTCTTTATCCGTTCATCCGATGATGGACACTAAGGTTGTTTCCATCTCCGGGCTATTGTAAATAGAGCTGCAATGAACATTTTGGTACATGACTCTTTTTGAATTATGGTTTTCTCAGGGTATATGCCCAGTAGTGGGATTGCTGGGTCATATGGTAGTTCTATTTGTACTTTTTTAAGGAACCTCCATACTGTTCTCCATAGTGCCTGTACCAACTCACATTCCCACCAGCAGTGCAAGAGTGTTCCCTTTTCTCCACACCTTCTCCAGCATTTATTGTTTATAGATTTTTGATGATGGCCATTCTGACTGGTGTGAGATGATATCTCATTGTAGTTTTGATTTGCATTTCCCTAATGATTAATGATGTTGAGCATTCTTTCATGTGTTTGTTGGCAGTCTGTATACCTTCTTTGGAGAAATGTCTGTTTAGGTCTTCTGCCCATTTTTGGATTGGGTTGTTTGTTATTTTGTTATTGAGCTGCATGAGCTGCTTATAAATTTTGGAGATGAATCCTTTGTCAGTTACTTCATTTTCAAATATTTTCTGCCATTCTGAGGGTTGTCTTTTGGTCTTATTTATGGTTTCCTTTGCTGTGCAAAACCTTTTAAGTTTCATTAGGCACCAATTGTTTGTTTTTATTTCCATTTCTCTAGGAGGTGGGTCAGAAAAGATCTTGCTGTGATTTATGTCATACAGTGTTCTGCCTGTTTTCCTCTAAGAGTTTGATAGTTTCTGGCCTTACATTTAGGTCTTTAATCCATTTTGAGCTTATTTTTGTGTATGGTGTTAGGGAGTGTTCTAATCTCATACTTTTATATGTACCTGTCCAGTTTTCCCAGCACCACTTATTGAGGATGCTGTCCTTCATCCACTGTACATTGCTTCCTCCTTTATCAAAGATAAGGTGACCATATATGTGTGGGTTTATCTCTGGGCTTTCTATCCTGTTCCATTGATCTATATTTCTGTTTTTGTGCCGGTAACATACTGTCTTGATTACTGTAGCTTTGTAGTATAGTCTGCAGTCAGGGAGCCAGATTCCTCCAGCTCCATTTTTCATTTTCAAGATTGTTTTGGCTATTCGGGGTCTTTTGTGTTTCCATACAAATTGTGAAATTTTTTTGTTCTAATTCTGTGAAAAATGCCAGTGGTACTTTGATAGGGATTGCATTGAATCTGTAGATTGCTTTGGGTAGTAGAGTCATTTTCACAATGTTGATTCTTCCAATCCAAGAACATGGTATATCTCTCCATCGATTTGTATCATCTTTAATTTCTTTCATCAGTGTCTTATAATTTTCCGCATACAGGTCTTTTGTCTCCTTAGGTAGGTTTATTCCTAGATATTTTATTCTTTTTGTTGCAGTGGTAAATGGGAGTGTTTTCTTAATTTCACTTTCAGATTTTTCATCATTAGTATATAGGAATGCAGGAGATTTCTGTGCATTAATTTTGTATCCTGCAACTTTACCAAATTCATTGATTAGCTCTAGTAGTTTTCTGGTAGCATTTTTAGGATTTTCTATGTATCGTATCATGTCATCTGCAAACAGTGACAGCTTTACTTTTTCTTTTCCAATTTGGATTCCTTTTATTTCCTTCTCTTCTCTGTTTGCTGTGGCTAACAGTTCCAAAACTATGTTGAATAAGAGTGGTGAGAGTGGGCAACCTTGTCTTGTTCCTGATCTTAGTGGAAATGCTTTCAGGTTTTCACCATTGAATCGGATTTTGGCTGTGGTTTGTCATATATGGCCTTTATTATGTTGAGGAAAGTTCCCTCTATGCCTACTTTCTGCAGGGTTTTCATCATAAATGGGTGTTGAATTTTGTCGAAACCTTTCTCTGCATCTATTGAGATGATCATATGGCTTTTCTCCTTCAATTTGTTAATATGGTATATCACGTTTATTGATTTGCGTATATTGACGAATCCTTGCATTCCTGGAATAAACCCCACTTGATCATGGTGTATGATCCTTTTAATGTGCTGTTGGATTCTGTTTGCTAGTGTTTCGTTGAGGATTTTTGCATCTACGTTCATCAGTGATATTTGCCTGTAGTTTTCTTTCTTTGTGACATCCTTGTCTGGTTTTGGTATCAGGGTGATGGTGGCCTTGTAGAATGAGTTTGGGAGTGTTCCTCCCTCTGCTGTATTTTGGAAGAGTTTGAGAAGGATAGGTGTTAGCTCTTCTCTAAATGTTTGATAGAATTTGCCTGTGAAGCCATCTGGTCCTGGGCTTTTGTTTGTTGGAAGGTTTTTAATCAGAGTTTCAATTTCTGTGCTTGTGATTGGTCTGTTCATATTTTCTATTTCTTCCTGATTCAGTCTTGGCAGTTGTGCATTTCTAAGAATTTGTCCATTTCTTTCAGGTTGTCCATTTTATTGGCATAGAGTTGCTTGTAGTAATCTCTCATGATCTTTTGTATTTCTGCAGTGTCAGTTGTTACTTCTCCTTTTTCATTTCTAATTCTGTTGATTTGAGTCTTCTCCCTTTTTTTCTTGATGAGTCTGGCTAATGGGTTATCTATTTTGTTAATCTCCTCAATGAACCAGCTTTTAGTTTTATTGATCTTTGCCATTGTTTGCTTCATTTATTTCTGATCTGATCTTTATGATTTCTTTCCTTCTGCTAACTTTGGGGTGTTTTTGTTCTTCTTTCTCTAATTGCGTTAGGTGCAAGATTAGGTTGTTTATTCGAGATGTTTCCTGTTTCTTAAGGTAGGATTGTATAGCTATAAACTTCCCTCTTAGAACTGCTTTTGCTGCAACCCGTAGGTTTTTGGTTGTCGTGTCTTCATTGTCATTTGTTTCGAGATATTTTTTGATTTCCTCTTTGATTCCTTCAGTGATCACTTCGTTATTAAGTAGTGTATTGTTTAGCCTGCATGTGTTTGTATTTTTTACAGATCTTTTTCTGTAGTTAATATCTAGTCTCATAACGTTTGGTCAGAAAAGATACTTGATACAATTTCAATTTTCTTAAATTTACCAAGGCTTGATTTGTGACCCAAGATATGATCTATCCTGGAGAATGCTCCATGAGCACTTGAGAAAAATGTGTATTCTGTTGTTTTTGGACAGAATGTCCTATAAATATCAATTAAGTCCATCTTGCTTAATGTATCATTTAAAGCTTGTGTTTCCTTATTTATTTTCATCTTGGATGATCTGTCCATTGGTGAAAGTGGGGTGATAAAATCCCCTACTATAATTGTGTTACTGTCAATTTCCCCTTTTATGGCTGTTAGTATTTGCCTTATGTATTGAGGTGCTCCTATGTTGGGTGCATAAATATTTACAATTGTTGTATCTTCTTCTTGGATTAATCCCTTGATCATTATGTAGTGTCCTTCTTTGTCTCATAATATTCTTTATTTTAAAGTCTATTTTGTCTTCTATGAGAATTGCTACTCCAGCTTTCTTTTGGTTTCTATTTCCATGGAATATCTTTTTCCTTCTCCTCACTTTCAGTCTGTTTGTGTCCCTAGGTCTGAAGTGGGTCTCTTGTAGACAGCATATATATGGGTGTTGTTTTTGTATCCATTCAGCCAGTCTGTGTCTTTTGGTGGGAGCATTTAGTCCATTTACATTTAAGGTAATTATCGATATGTATGTTCCTATTCCCATTTTCTAAGTTGTTTTTGGTTTGTTATTGTATGTCTTTTCCTTCTCTTGTGTTTCTTGCCTAGAGAAGTTCCTTTAGCATTTGTTGTAAAGCTGGTTTGGTAGTGCTGAACTGTCTCAGCTTTTGCTTGTCTGTAAAGGTTTTAATTTTTCCATCAAATCTGAATGAGAATCTTGCTGGGTAGAGTAATCTTGGTTGTAGGTTTTTCTCCTTCATCACTTTAAATATGTCCTGCCAGTCCCTCTGGCTTGCAGAGTTTCTGCTGAAAGATCAGCTGTTAACCTTATGGGGATTCCCTTGTGTGTTATTTGTTGTTTTTCCCTTGCTGCTTTTAATGTTTTCTTTGTATTTAATTTTGACAGTTTGACTAATATGTGTCTTGGCATGTTTCTCGTTGGTTTTATCCTGTAAAGGACTCTCTGTGCTTCCTGGACTTGACTGTTTCCTTTCCCATATTAGGGAAGTTTTCAACTATAACTCTTCAAATATTTTCTCAGTCCCTTTCTTTTTCTCTTCTTCTTCTGGGACCCCTATAATTTGAATGTTGGTGCGTTTAATGTTGTCCCAGAGGTCTCTGAGACTGTCCTCAGCTCTTTTCATTCTTTTTCTTTATTCTGCTCTGCAGTATTTATTTCCACTGTTTTATCTTCCAGGTCACTTATCCGTTCTTCTGCCTCAGTTATTCTGCTATTGATCCCTTCTACAGTATTTTTAATTTCATTTATTGTGTGGTTCATCATTGCTTGTTTCCTCTTTAGTTCTTCTAGGTCCTTGTTAAATGTTTCTTGCATTTTGTCTATTCTATTTCCAAGATTTTGGATCATCTTTACTATCATTATTCTGAATTCTTTTTCAGGTAGACTGCCTATTTCCTCTTCATTTGTTAGGTCTGGTGGGTTTTTATTTTGCTCCTTCATCTGCTGTGTGTTTTTCTGTCTTCTCATTTTGCTTATCTTACTGTGTTTGGGGTCTCCTTTTTGCAGGCTGCAGGTTCGTAGTTCCCGTTGTTTTTGGTGTCTGTCCCTAGTGGCTAAGGTTGGTTCAGTGCGTTGTGTAGGCTTCCTGGTGGAGGGGACTAGTGCCTGTGTTCTGGTGGATGAGGCTGAATCTTGTCTTTCTGGTGGGCAGGTCCACGTCTGTTGGTGTGTTTTGGGGTGTCTGTGGACTTATTATGATTTTAGGTAGCCTCTCTACTAATGGGTGGGGTTGTGTTCCTGTCTTGGTAGTTGTTTGGCATAGGGTGTCTAGCACTGTAGCTTGGTGGTCGTTGAGTGAAGCTGGGTGTTGGTGTTGAGATGGAGATCTCTGGAAGATTTTTGCCGTTTGATGTTACATGGAGCTGGGAGGTGTCTTGTGGACCAGTCTCCTGAAGTTGGCTCTCCCACCTCAGAGGCACAGCACTGACTCCTGGCTGCAGCGTCAAGAGCCTTTAATCCACACGGCTCAGAGGAAGAGGGAGAAAACGTAGAAAGAAAGAAGGAAAGAAAGAGGATAAAATAAAATAAAATGAAGTAAGGTAAAATAAAATAGTTATTAAATTAAAAAAATTTTTTTTTAAAAAAGTAAAACAAAAAAAACGGACGGACAGAACCCTAGGACAAATGGTGAAAGCAAAGCTATACAGACAAAGTCTCACACAGAAGCGTACACATACACACTCACAAAAAGAGGAATAGGGGAAAAAATAATAAATCTTGCTCTCAAAGTCCACCTCCTCAGTTTGGGATGATTCGTTGTCTATTCAGGTATTCCACAGATGCAGGGTACATCAGGTTGACTGTGGAGATTTAATCCACTGCTCCTGAGGCTGCTGGGAAAGATTTTCCTTTCTCTTGTTTGTTCTCACAGCTCCCGGGTTTCAGATTTGTATTTGGCCCCGCCTCTGCATGTAGGTCGCCGGAGGGCGTCTGTTCTTCGCTCAGACAGGATGGGGTTAAAGGAGCCGCTGATTCGGGGGCTCTGGCTCACTCAGGCCTGGGGGAGGGAGGGGTACGGAGGTGGGGCGAGCCTGCGGCGGCAGAGGCCAGCGTGACATTGCACCAGGCTCAGGCGCGCCGTGCGTTCTCCCGGGGAAGTTGTCCCTGGATCCCAGGACCCTGGCAGTGGCAGGCTGCACAAGCTCCCTGGAGGGGTGGTGTGGATAGTGACCTGTGCTTGCACACAGGCTTCTTGGTGGTGGCAGCAGCAGCCTTCGCGTCTCATGCACGTCTCGGGTCCAAGCTGATCGCCGCAGCTCGTGCCCGTTTCTGGAGCTCCTTTAAGCAGCGCCCTTAATCCCTCTCCTCACGCACCAGGAAACAAAGAGGGAAGAAAAAGTCTCTTGCCTCTTCGGCAGGTCCCGACTTTTCCCCGGCCTCCCTCCCGGCTAGCTGTGGTGCACTAACCCCTTCAGGCTGTGTTCACACAGCCAACCCCAGTCCTCTCCCTGGGATCTAAGCTCCGAAGCTGGACCCTCAGCTCCCAGCCCCCGTGTGCCCCAGCGGGTGAGCAGACAAGCCTCTCGGGCTGGTGAATGCTGGTTGGCACCGATCCTCTGTGCGGGAATCTCTCCGCTTTGCCCCTCGCACCCCTGTTGCTGCGCTCTCCTCCATGGCTCCAAAGCTTCCCCCCTCCGCCACCCGCAGTCTCCGCCCCCGAAGGGGCTTCCTAGTGTGTGAAAACCTTTCTGCCTTCACAGCTCCCTCCCACTGGTGCAGGTCCCGTCCCTATTCTTTTGTCTCTGTTTTTTCTTTTTTCTTTTGCCCTACTCAGGTACGTGGGGAGTTTCTTCCCTTTTGGGAGGTCTGAGGTCTTCTGCCAGCGTTCAGTAGGTGTTCTGTAGGAGGTGTTCCACGTGTAGATGTATTTCTGATGTATCTGTGGGGAGGAAGGTGATCTCCACATCTTACTCTTCCGCCGTCTTCCCCAAGCTCTCATTGTTGGTTTGATTTGCATTTCTCTAATAATTAGTGATGTCGAGCATATTTTCATCTACCTTTTGGCCATCCATATGTCTTCTTTGGAGAAATGTCTATTTAGATCTTCTGCCCATTTTTTGATTGGGTTGTTTTTTTTTAATATTGAGCTGCATGAGCTGTTTATATTATTTTGGAGATTAATCCCTTGTCACTTGCTTCGTTTGCAAATACTTTCTCCCAGTCTATGGGTTGTCTTTTTTTTTTTTATGGTTTCCTTTGCTCAAAAAGCAAAAGCTTTTGAGTTTAATTATGTCCCATTTTTTAATGTTTGTTTTTATTTTCATTAATCTAGGATGTGGATCCAAAAAGATATTGCTGTGATTTATGTCAAAGAGTGTTCTGCTTGTTTTTCTCTAGGAGTTTTATAGTATTCGCTCTTACATTCTAGGTCTTTAATCCATTTTGAGTTTATTCTTGTGTATGGTGTTAGAGAATGTTCTAATTTCATTCTTTTACATGTAGTTGTCCAGTTTTCACAACACCACTTATTGAAGAGACTGCCTTTTCTCCATTGTATATCCTTGCCTCCTGTGTCATTGATTAATTGACCATGAGTGCCTGGGTTTATGTCTGGGCTTTCTATCCTGTTCCATTGATCTATATTTGTTTTTGTGCCAGTACCATATTGTCTTGATTACTGTAGCTTTGTAGTATAGTCTGAAGTTGGGGAGCCTGATTCCTCCAGCTTTGTTTTTTGTTCTCAGGATTGCTTTGGCTATTCAGGGTCTGTGTTTCCATACAAATTGTAAAATTTTTTGTTCTAATTCTGTGAAAAATGCCATTGGTAATTTGATAAGGATTGCATTGAATCTGTAGATTGCTTTCGATAGTACAGTCATTTTCACAGTATTGATTCTTCCAATCCAAGAACATGGTATATCTCTCCATCTGTTTGTGTCATCTTTTTGATTTTTTTTCATCAGTGTTTGATAGTTTTCTGTGTACAGGTCTTTTGCCTCCTTAGGTAGGTTTATTCCTAGGTATTTTATTCTTTTTTGTTGCAATGGTAAATGCGATTGTTTCCTTAATTTCTCTTTCTGATCATTCGTTGTTAGTGTATAAGAATGCAAGAGATTTCTGTGTATTAATTTTGTATCCTGTAACTTTACCAAATTCATTGATTAGCTCTAACAGTTTTCTGGTGGCATCTTTAGGATTTTTTAGGTATATTATCATGTCATCTGCAAACAGTGACAGTTTTACTTTTTCTTCTGCAATATGTATTGCTTTTATTTTTTTTCTCTGATGGCCATGGCTAGGACTTCCAAAACTATGTTGAATAATAGTGGTGAGAGTGGACATCCTTGTTCCTGATTTTAGAGGAAATGCTTTCAGTTTTTCACCATTGAGAATGTCTGCTGTGGGTCTGTCATATATGGCCTTTATTATGTTGAGATAGGTTCCCTCTATGCCCATTTTCTGGAGAGTTTTTATCATAAATGGTGTTGAATTTTGTCAAAAGCTTTTTCTACATCTATTGAGATGATCATACGGTTTTTATTCTTTAATTTGTTAATATGGTATATCACACTGATTGATTTTCATAATATTGAAGAATCCTTGTTTCCCTGTGATAAATACCACTTGATCATTGTGTATGATCCTTTTAATGTGTTGTTGGATTCTGTTTCCTAGTATTTTGTTGAGAATTTTTGCATCTTTGTTCATCAGTGACATTGGTCTGTAATTTTTGTGTGTGTGTGACGGCTTTGTCTGGTTTTGGTATCAGGGTGATGGTGGCCTTGTAGAATAATCTTGGGAGTGTTTCTCCCGCTGCAATTTTTGGAAGAGTTTGAGAAGGATAGGTGTTATCTCTTCTCTAAATATTTGATAGAATTCACCTGTGAAGCCATCTGGTCCTGGACTTTTGTTTCTTAATTTTCAATTTTATTACTTGTGATTGGTCTGTTTATATTTTCTATTTCTTCCTGGTTCGGTCTCGGAAGGTTATCCCTTTCCAAGAATCTATCCATTTCTTCCAGGTTGTCCATTTTATTGGCATATAGTTGCTTCCCTTTTTCATTTCTGATGTTATTTACTTGGGCCCTTTCTCTTTTTTCCTTGATGAGTTGAATAAAGGATTTATCAATTTTATCTTTTCAAAGAAACAGCTCTTAGTTTCATTAATCTTTTCTACTTTTTTAGGAATAGGCTCTATTTTATTTATTACTGCATGGATGTTTATAATTTCTTTCCTTCAACTAACTTTTGTTTGTTCTTCTTTTTCTAGTTGCTTTAGGTTTAAGGTTAGATTCTTTGAGACTTTTCTTTCCTGAAGTAGTCTTGTATCACACTATAAACTGTCCTCTTTGAGCTGCTTTTGCTGCATCCCAGAGATTTCAGATCACTGCATTTTTTATTTCATTTTTCTCCATGTATTTTTTTAAAATTTCTTCTTTGATTTCTTCAGTGATCCCTTCAGTGATCCATTGGTTGTTTAGTGGCATATTGTTTGGCCTCCACATGTTTTTTTGCTGCTTTTTCTCGTACTTGGTTTCTAGTCTCATAGAGCTGTGATCAGAAAAGATGCTTGATAAGATTTCAATTTTCTTAAATTTACTGAGACTTATTTTGTGGCCTAGCATGTAATTTATCCTGGAGAATGTTCCATGTGCACTTGCAAAGAATGTGTATTCTGTTGCTTTTGGAATGCGTGTTCTATATAAACATCTATTAAGTCCATCTGGTCTAGTGTGTCGTTTAGGCCATTGTTTCCTTATTAATTTTCTGTGTGGATGACCTGTCCATTGATGTAAGTGGGGTGTTAAAGTCCCTAGTACAGTAAGTCTCCTACATAGGAACGAGTTCCCTTCCGAGAGCACGTTCATAAGTCCCATTTGTTCCTTAAGTCCAACAAAGTTAGCCTAGTTACCCAACTAACACAATCAACTATATAGTACTGTATTGTAATAGGTTTATAATGCTTTTCACACAAATAATACATTAAAAACACAAAAAATATAGAAAACATTTTTAATCTTACAGTACAGTACTTCAAAAAGTACAGTAGAAGGGCTTCCCTGGTAGCGCAGTGGTTGAGAGTCCACCTGCTGATGCAGGGGACGTGGGTTCGTGCCCCAGTCCAGGAGGATCCCATGTGCTGCGGAGTTGCTGGGCCCGTGAGCCATGGCTGCTGAGCCTGTGCATCCGGAGCCTGTGCTCCGCAACGGGAGAGGCCACAACAGTGAGAGGCCTACATACCGCAAAAAAAAAAAAAA
Source organism: Orcinus orca (assembly GCF_937001465.1). Classification (NCBI taxonomy): domain Eukaryota; kingdom Metazoa; phylum Chordata; class Mammalia; order Artiodactyla; family Delphinidae; genus Orcinus; species Orcinus orca. Next base: position 83,509,598 of record NC_064563.1, on the reverse strand, counting down.
AAAAAAAAAAAACAGTAGAGGAGTACAACAATTGGCACACGGGGCATTTTCGCATCTTTGAAAGTTTGCAACTTGAAGGTTCACGTGTAGGGGACTGTATTGGAAACCTGGATGGAGTCAAAAGAGAGAGCAAAGATCAAAATGTCTGTGGGTTTTCTATAAACATGTAAATTTCCAGATGAAAACTATTCTTACAGAAAATCTGTTTGTATTTCGTTGCAGATAAATTTCTGAATAATTTCATTCCTCAGTAGGGATTGCCTGTTTTCATTGCCTGTGACAGAGGGACCCATATTATAGATCTTGTTGTTAAATCAGTAAATTCTTTAACACACACACACACACACACACAGTTCCTAGTATTATGTGCTACTGTTGATTTTCACCCTTTATTTCTGTTAATATGTTTAAGTGTTCCTATGTTGGGTGCATATATATTTACAACTGTTACATTTTCTTCTTGGATTAATCCCTTGATTATTATGTAATGTCTCCTTCTTTGGCTCTCCTAACAGTCTTTGTTTTAATGTCTATTTTATCTAAGTATTGCACCCCTGCTTCTTGTTGATTTCTTTTTGCATGTAATACCTTTTTCCATCCTCTCACTCTCAGTCTGTGTCTTTAGATCTCAACTGAGTCTCTTGTAGGCAGTATATATATGGCTTTTATTTTTGTATACATTCAGTCACTATGTCTTTTGATTAGAGAATTTATTCCATTTACATTTAAAGTAATTATGGACAGGTAGGTATTTCCATTTTTTAATTGCTTTGGGGTTGTTTTCTGTAACTCTTTTTTGTTCCTTTCTTCTTTCCTTCTCTTCCCTTGTGATTTGATGATGTTTTCAGTGTTGTTTGGCTTCCTGTCTCTTTTTGTGTGTGTATCTATTATAGATTTTTGGTTTATGGTTACCATTAGGTTTATACATAGATGTAGATAGGTCTATCTGTATCTATATATGATTATTTTAAGTGCTTATCTCTTAATTTCAAACAAACACATTTTAACAACTCTGCATTTTTACTCCCCTCCCTTTTTGCAATTACTGTTTTTGTCATCGTACTTTATATGTAGTTTTATGTATCCCTTAACGGCTTATTGTGGATATAGGTGATTTTACTACTTTTGTCTTTTAACCTTCCTACTAGCTTTGTATGTGGTTGATTTACTACCTTAACTTTACTACCTTATACTTACCTTTACCAATGAGCTTTTTCTTTTCATAATTTTCATGTTTCTAGTTGTGGCCTTTTCTTTTTCACTTAGAGAAGTCCCTTTAACATTTCTTGTAAAGCTGATTTGGTGGTACTGAACTCTTTTAGCTTTTGCCTGTCTGTAAAACTTTTGATCTCTTCATCAAATCTGAATGAAAGACTTGCCAAGTAGAGTATTCTTGGTTGTGGGTTTTCCCTTTCATCACTTCAGCTATATCTTGCCACTCTTTTCTGGCCTGCAGAGTTTCTGCTGAAAAGTCATCTGATAGCCTTATGGGAGTTCCCTAGTACATAATTTGTTGCTTTTCCCTTGCTACTTTTAATAATATCCCTTTATCTTTGATTAATTACAGAGTGTTTTGGTGTGGTCCTCTTTGGGTTGATCATGTTTGGGACTCTCCGTGCTTCCTAGACTTGCATGTTTGTTTCATTTCACAGGTTAGGGAAGTTTGCAGCTGTTTTGGCTTCAAATATGTTCTCCGTCCCTTTCTCTGTCTTCTCCTTCTGGGACCCCTGTAATGTAAATGTTAGTATATGTGATGTTTTCCCAGAGGTCTCTTAAAAAACTGTCCTCATTTCTATCCTTTTTTTCTATTCAGCTTGGATGATTTCCACTAATCTGTCTTACAGCTTGCTGATCCATTCCTCTGTATTACTTAATCTACTGTTGATTCCTTCTAGTGTATTTTTCATTTCAGTTATTATATTTTCATCTGTTTGGTTCTTTATATTTTCTCTTTGTTAAAACCTTCTAACCTCACTCTGTTCATCCGTTCTCTAGAGTTCCTTTTTTTGTTGCTGTTCTGCCTTATTTTTTTTATTGAAGAATAGTTGATTTACAGTGTTGTGTTAATTTCTGCTGTACAGAAAAGTGATTCAGTTATACATATATACACATTCTCTTTTTATATTCTTTTCCATTATGGTTTATCACAGGATATTGAATATAAGTTCTCTATGCTTTACAGTAGGACCTTGTTTATCCATTCCATGTCTGGTGAGTGGGTCCAGATTCTGCAGAGGCTGGCTGAGGGGCCCAAAGTGTCTCAGAGCTGGTATTGGCCTGCTGGTGGGGGGGGCTGGGGCCCAGCAGGTTTGGGGTTGGTGCCAGCCTACTGATAGGTTGGAGCCAGGTTCCAAGGTCTCTTGCTGCAGGCCCTGGGGGGTCCCAGTTATAGTGCTTGTGTGCTCTGGTGGACAGGGCCATGTCCATGAGTGGCTGTGGGCTCAAGGTGTTTTAAGGTAACCTGCCCACTGGTGGGTGGGGCTGTGTCCCTGCCCAGCTAGTCGCTTGGCCTGAGGCATTCCAGTACCGGTGCCTACAGGCTGGTGGGTGTGGGCGGTACTGGGTCCTGAGGCTGATGAGTTAGAGCACCATTTACAAAATGGTGCTCACCAGCACCTGTGTCCATGTGGTAGAAAAAGCTCCCCAAAGTGGTTACCATGAGTGTCTGTGTCCCCAGGGTGAGGTCCAGTTGCCTCCTACCACCCCAGGAAACTCGCCAAGATCAGTGTGTGGGTCTGACCCAGGGTCCTTTCAAATTACTGCTTCTGCCCTGGGTGCCACAGTGTGTAAGATTTTGTGTGTACCTTTTAAGAGTGGAGTCTTGGGCTTCTTTGGTGGCACAGTGGTTGAGAGTCCGTCTGCCGATGCAGGGGACATGGGTTCGTGCTCTGGTCCGGGAAGATCCCACATGCCATGGAGCGGCTGGGCCCATGAGCCATGGCCGCTGAGCCTGAGTGTCCGAAGCCTGTGCTCTGCAATGGGAGAGGCCACAACAGTGAGAGGCCACAACAGTGAGAGGCCTGCGTACCACAAAAAAAGAAAAAAACGAGTGGAGTCTCTATATACCACAGCCCACAGGGTTTCCTGAAAGAAAGCCCCACTAGCCTTCAAAGCCAAATATTGTGGGTACTCATCTTTCCAGTGGAGGACCCCTGGGCTGTGGAGCCCAATGTGGGGTTCAGACCCCTCACTCCTTGGGGAGAACCTCTTCAATTCTAGTTATTTTCCTGTTTGTAGGTTGCCTACCAGGGGTACGGCTCTTGACTATACCACAACCCCACTCATCCTACCCATGTTACTGTGGTTCTTTCTTTGTATCTTTAGTTGTAGAGGTCTTTTCTGGTAGGTTTTGGTCTTTCTCATCAGTAGTTTCTCTGTAAATAGTAATTTTGGTGTGAGAGCAGGTGAGCTCAGAGTCTTCCTAATCCACCAACTCTCATTTTTCTAAAAGTTCATGGAGGGGAATGACCTTGAAGATCTTTATTCAGATGAAAATAATAGTAACTACCAAGGTGTAAATGCATACTAAGTTCCAGACAATGTACTAAGCATTTTTAGAAATACCTTATTTGAATTTCTTACAACATCTATAGATGTGTTCTCATAGTTCAGTTAAGGAAGTTGGTGCTTAGAGACATTATACAGTATGCAGATTGTACCATGGTCTGTGTGGCTCCAAAGTCCCCATTCTTTCAACCATACTGCTCTGAAGTGTTGTAAGTTGCTATGTGATTTACCCTATATAAACTAGCTGACACCTCAATAGCATAGAATCCACAGTACTGCTTATTATGCTTTACTAGCTGTATGACTTTAGGCAAATTACCTAATCTCTCTGTGTCTCAGTTGCCACATCTGAAAATGGGGATATTAATACTACTCTCTTTTAGGGTTGTGGGTAGCTTAAATGAATAAGTATATGCCAACTGCTTAAAACAGTGCCTGGCACAAAGTAAGGACAAATGCTAACTGCTGTCATCATCATCATCACAATTACCTCTTTCCAAGGCAAACGGGATGCTTAACGTACTAAGTCTTGGTAATAAATATTCTTAGAATGTGGAACTAGGACCAGCTTTTAAATCCGTGAGCTCAGAAACTCATCATTCAACAAGTACCCTTCATATTAGGGACTAAGGCTCAAAGAGAAGTATGAAACAAGGTCTTTACCTTTATGTCATTTACAATCTAGGTAAACAAAATGTAACTCACATGAAGTACTTCAGTGCTGAACAGGTCTGTACAAACTCAAGTGTGGTCACGGTAAATGTGGGCTGACTCAGTCACAGGAGACTTCCTGGAGGAGCTGGGACTTGCGCTGGGCTTTGCAGAAGGGCAGGATTTAGAATGCAGGCATTCCAGGTGAGGGAAGCTGCTAAGCAGTAGAATGGAGGCAAACCTGGTGGGGAGGAGCATGACCGGACTGAGCAGAGAGTAGAACAGGGGGAGCAGCAATAATAAGATTTGGGTTGAGTTACCCTTGGAATGTATCCTTCCAAAACAGACAGCAGGTAATTTTTCTTTAATCCAGTCAGCCTTAAGTAAGAGAATATGTGGTTTACAAAGTTATCATTTCTGTCACTACTCTCTTGAGAATCTTTGGGAATGATATGTTCCGACTTCCAGAGTAATAAGTCTTCTGTCCCTTTGGCACAGTGAGGAACGCACAGCAGAAGCACATCCTCGCAGCCCATCGGGTCATCCACAGGCACACGGAAGACATGCTCCAGAAGCATTGTGTTGAGCAACAGCAAACATCAGACACTGAGCTACTTGAGGGGGAAACTGAAAATGAGCAAAACAGCTAAGGTGAGTTTGGATTTTTCATCTGGAAGTAGAGAGGAGGACAAGCAGCCTCATTCAGCTCTGCGCTGTACTCTAACAATCATAATGTGGAAAATGAAGCATTCCCACTTAAACTGGTGCATTTCATGCATCTATTTGACAGGCCTGAAGCAGTTACTGTTTGCTAAGGTTTCCACTACAGAGTCAAGAAAAAAGTGTCCTCATGCTTTCTTTCTGTCTGATTGTGGCAGCCCACATTGAATGGGGGAATACAGGGGGAAAAATTAGTGCATTTCATCTGGGTTATGCAATCTGCTATTGAAAGTTGTTAGAGAACAGGGTTGATATGACAGAAACTGGACTCTTGTGACCAGAAAACAGGACTCAAAGTTACTTTTATAGGTTCTTTTAGCATATGACTGTATGCCATCACAGATAAAGCTACAAAATGTGTCAGTGTTACTAAAAAAAAAAAAAAGCTTGTTCTTAGGGGGTACGTTGTCTAACTCCACATCGCACTGTTCTAGCTATAAACATGGCATGAGGCACAGCCTGCCCAATTCTAGCCCTGATGCCCTCTGCAGTATCAACCAGGGGCCTGGTCTTAGGTGCAACTGAACATTCATACTCACAAGACTCATAGGCCATATTTGGTATGATTTGAGTATCAATCTACTCAGAAAGACAGATATAATACAGGACCCACAGCTTCCAGCAGGGCAGCACCAGGTGTTTCTCTTCCTGTGGGAGCTCTCACTGAATCCACACAGAAGACCACATAGCTGTTTCCTTTAGCCCCCAGGTTACAAAGCTCAGGTGCAAGGAAAAGACCAGGTGCATTGGGTGGGTGCAGGAGCTGCCCTGGTTTACATGCTCCTGGACCAGTATCTCTTGTAATAATTCCATCAGCATAGTTTCCAGGGCCGCCCCCCCCCAATGGATTTGCCCAGTTACAAAAGTCAGCACACTTAGGAAACCTGAAAGTTACAGTTTCCTGTTAGGTATTAATAACTTATTTATAATTCCTCCAAGTCAGATGCTAGTTCCAATCAGGGGTCGTTTTTACCTTAAGTAGTGTTGCTTAGTAACACAGTTGACACGTACCACCTTATCACATTACTGGAAAACAGAGCTAGAGGGTCAGTTCAAAGTAAAATTCTCATGAGAAGGGGAAATGGAGTGAACCTTTTGCCTCTACCTTGTCCCTTAACACCCCCATGGTAGAGGCACATCATCTGCTATTTTGGCCTTGAGGGTGTGCTCTCAGGTTAGGGAAGGCACTACGGCTTTAGGGGGAAATTTGCACCTGGCATTGAGAAGGGTTGGGTGTTGGTAGCTCTACCTCTAACTATATAATCTTATACAAATAATTTCGCTTCACTTGAGGTTTACCCATGAACATGTGACCAAGAGACCTTCTGCAGGGAAATCTACTGGGACCTTAAGTATCAGAGAGGCACATGGTAGGAAGTTTCAGATGAGGGGGCAGTTAAGAAAGAGAGCAGAGGGAAAACTGATAATTCTTAAATAACAAACTATGGCTGTAAATTACAGCAGAAAATCCTTTGTTTTTCATTAATAATGAAATAACCTCTGACATCACTGAAGATATAAGCCATGTATTTACATATAATGTTATATACTATTCTATATAATATAAATTCAAGGATCAAAGCCTTTTGCCTATCTATCTTATTATTGTTAAAAATCAGCCTTAGAAATCCATTTCCTCTGTCAGGTCCCTTGGGTCTCTCCCTATATGGTTGATGTTGGAGAGTGAGGGAAGGAAGCTGAGAGCGTGCACTGGGAAGAGCTCAGGTGCAAGCCATTGCTAGCCAATTCTCCAAGCAGATGAAGAATTGAGTGCCTTGGTCCTGAAACAGTGATCTGGACAGCATATCATCACAGCATTCTCTGGACATATAAACAAACAGACCCAGCTTTCTGGTGGAAGACAGGAGATGATGAGGGCTAACTTAAGGCAATAATAAAAATTATAACAATGAGCCTAGACACACAGCTGAGACAAGATGGCAGAGTAGAAGGACATGAGCTCACCTCTTCTTAGGGAAACACTGAAGTCACAACTAACTGCTGAACAAGAATTGACAAAAAAATGCTGGAACTTACCAAAAAAGATACCCTACATCCAAAGACAAAGAAAAAGCCACAACGAGATGGTAGGAGGAGCATGATAAAATCAAATCCCATACATGCCAGGTGGGTGACCCACAACCTGGAAAACAATTTTACCACAGAAGTTCACCCACAGGAATGAAGGTACTGAGCCCCATGTCAGGCTCCCCAGCCTGGGGGTCTGGCAATGGGAGGAGGAGTCCCCAGAGAATCTGGCTTTGAAGGCCATCAGGTTTTGATCACAGGAATTCCATGGAACTGGGGGAAACTCCACTCTTGGAGGGTGCACACAGCGTCTCATGTGCACCATGAACCAGGGAGAAAAGCAGTAACCTCATAAGAGACTGGGTAGTCTTACCTGCTAGTATTGGAGGGTCTCCTGTGGAGGCGTGCACCTGTGGCTCACTGCAAGGACAAGAACACTGGTGGCAATAGTTCTGGGGAGTACTCATTGGCGTGAGCCCTCCTGGAGGCCACCGTTTTCTCACCAAGACCTGGCCCCACCCAACAGCCTGTAGGCTCCACTGCTGGGACACCTCAGGCCAAACAACCAACAGGGTGGGAACACAGCCCCACCCATCAACAGACAGGCTGCTTAAAGTCTTCCTGAGCACGCAGCTGCCTGATAAACATACCCCTTGACATGGCCCTGCCCCTCAGAGGGACAAGAGCCAGCTCCACCCACCACTGGGCAGAAACCAGTCCCTCCCACCAGGAAGCCTACACAAGCCTCTTAGCCTCATCCACCAGGGGGCAGGCAGCAGAAGCAAGAAGAACTACAACCCTGCAGCCTGCGGAACAGAAACTGCAATTACAGAAAGTTAGACAAAATGAGACAGTAGAGGAATGTGTCCCAGATGAAGGAACAAGATAAAACTCCAGAAGAACAACTAAGTGAACGGGAGACAGGCAGTCTACCTGAAAAACAATTCAGAGTAATGATAGTAAAGACAATCCAAGATCTCAGAAAAAGAATGGAGGCACAGATTGAGAAGATCTTTGTTTAACAAAGAGCTAGAAGCTTTAAAGAACAAACAGAGATGAACAATACAATAACTGAAATGAAAGATATATGAGAAGGAATAACTGAGGCAGAAGAACAGATAAGTGAGCTGGAAGACAGAATGGTGGAAATCACTGCTGTGGAACAGAATAAAGGAAAAAGAATGAGAAGAAATGAGGACAGTATAAGAGACCTCTGGGACAACATTAAACATACCAACACTTGCTTTATAAGGGTCCCAGAAGGAGAAAGGACCTGAGAAAATATTTGAAGAGATAATAGCTGAAAACTTCCCTAACATGGGAAAAGAAACAGTCACCCAAGTCCAGGAAGTGCAGAGAGTCCCAGGCAGAATAAACCCAAGAAGGGATACACCAAGACACACAGTGATGAAATTGACCAAAATTAAAGACAAAGAAAAAAACCTTAAAAGCAACATACAAGGCAATTCTCACAAGGTTATCAGCTGATTTCTCAGCAGAAACTCTGCAGGCCGGAGGGGAGTCACATGATATATTTAAACTGATGAAAAGGAAGAACCAATAACCAAGAATAAGCTACCCAGCAAGGCTCTCAGATTCGATGGAGAAATCAAAAGCTCAAGCAAAAGCTAATAAGATAATTCAGTACCACCAGACCAGCTTTGCAACAAATGCTGAATGAAATTTTCTAGGTGGAAAAGAAAAGGCGACAATTAGAAACAAGATAATTATGAATGGAAAAACTCACTGGTAAAGGCAAACATATGGTAAAGGTAGGAAATCATCTACACACAAATAGTATATCAAAACCAGCAATCATGAGAAAAGGAGAGCACAAATGCAGGCTATTGGAAATGCATTTGAAATTAAAAGACCAGCAACTCAAAACAATTTTGTATATATATAGACAGCTATATCAAAACCTCATGGGAATGGCAAACCAAAAATCTACAATAGATAAACACACAAAAAAGAAAAGAAATCCAAACACAACACTAAAGTCAGTCATCAAATCACAAGAGAAGGGAACAAAAGAGGAAGGGAATAAAAAAGACCTACAAAAACAAATCCAAAACAATTAACAAAATGGCAATAAGAAAATACATATCAATATTTACCTTAAAAATAAATGGAGTATATGCCACAACCAAAAAACACAGACTGGCTGAATGGATACGAAAACAAGACCCATATATATGCTGTCTACAAAAGACCCATTTCAGATATAGGGACACATACAGACTGAAAGTGAGGGAATGGAAAAAGGGATTCCATGTAAATGGAAATCAAAAGAAAGCTGGAGTAGCAATATTCATATCAAACAAAATAGACTTTAAAATAAAGACTATTTACAAGAGACAAAGGACACTACATAATGATCAAGGGATTAATCCAAGAAGAAGATACAACAATTGTAAATATGTATGGACCCAACATAGGAGCACCTCAATATATAAGGCAAATAGTAACAGCCATTAAAGAAGAAATCCCCCACATAATAGTGGTGGACTTTAACACCCCACTTTCATCAATGCACAGATCATCCAGAAAGAAAATCAATAAGGAACCACAGGCCTTATATGACACATTAGACCAGGTGGGCTTAATTGATACTTATAGAGCATGCCATTCAAAAGCAGCAGAATACACATTCTTCTCAAGTGCACATTCTTCTCCAGGATTGATCACATGCTGGGCCACAAGTGAGCCTCAGTAAATTTAAGAAAACTGAAATCATATCAAGCATCTTTTCTGACCACAACGCTATGGGATTAAAAATCAACTACAAGAAAATAAACTATAAAAAACACATGGAGTCTAAAGAGTATGCAATTAAACAACCAATGGATCACTGAAGAAATCAAAGAGGAAATAAAAAATACCTAGAGACAAAACAAAAGCATGACAATCCAAAACTTATGAAACACTTCAATCCAGAGAGGGTAGCTTTTTTTTACAGCACAGATAGAGGATGTCTCCCAGGAAAGTAAAATATCAGTCCCCCTCTCTGGAATGGAATTTACTCTCTTGTACTCCACAGCAAAGTTTCTCTCTCTGTCTCTCTCTGTCTCTCTGTCTCTCTCTCTGTCACTCTCTCTCTCTCTCTCATATGAACAGGAATCCAGCAGCCCTATATAATGTCTGTCTTTCCCCCTGTGGAGTTCCTTATCCATACTGTACCCCAAAACATATGCATGTGCCATCTAGCCCTCACCAAATCACCGTTGTGAGAACTGATTTCTCACAAGGTTTTCTGTGAGTAGTAAGTGGTTCTTGTCTCTGACTCAAAGAATCTTCTGTACCCACACATGTATGCACATACATTAAAAAAAACTTATGGGATGCAGCAAAAGCAGTTCTAAGAGGGAATTTTACAGCAATACAATCGTACCTCAAGAAACAAGAAAAATCTCAAATAAACAACCTAACATACACCTAAAGCAACTAGAGAAAGAAGAACAAACAAAACCCAAAGTTAGTAGAAAGAGCGAAATCGTAAAGATCAGAGCAGAAATAAATGAAATAGAAATGAAGAAAACAATAGAAAAGATTAATGAAACTAAAAGCTGGTTCTTTGAAAAGATAAACAAAATTGATAAGCCTTTAGCCAGACTCATCAAGAAAAAGAGGGAGAAGGCTCAAATCAATAAAATTAGAAATGAAAAAGGAGAAGTTACAATGGACACCACAGAAATACACAAGAACATAAGCGACTACTACAGGCAACTATATGCCAATAAATGGACAACCTAGTAGAAATGGACGAATTCTTAGAAAGATACAATCTCTCAAGACTGAACCAAGAAGAAATAGAAAATATGAACAGGCCAATCACAAGTACTGAAATTGAAACTGTGATTTAAAAACTTACAACAAACAAAAGTCCAGGACTAGATGGCAGGTCACAGGTGAATTCTATCAGCCATTTAGAGAAGAACTAACACCTATCCTTCTCATTTAGAGAAGAGCTAACACCTATCCTTCTCAAACTCTTCCAAAATGTAGCGGAGGGAGGAAGACTCTCAAACTCATTCTATGAGGCCAACATCAACCTAATACCAAAACCAAACAAAGATAACACCAAAAAAAAAAAAAAAAAGCAAGAAAAGAAAGGAAAGAGAGAGAGAGAAAGAGAAAGCAAGAAAAGAAAAGAAAGAAAGAAAATAAATTTAGAGGCCAATATCACAGATGAACACAGATGCAAAAATCCTCAACAAAATACTAGCAGACAGAATCCAACAACACATTAAAAGGATCATACACCATGATCAAGTGGTATTTATCCAGGGATCAAGGATTCTTTAATATTTGCAAATCAATCAATGTGATACACCATATTAAGAAATTGAAGAATAAAAACCATATGATCGTCTCAATAGATGCAGAAAAAGCTTTTGACAAACTTCAACACCCATTTATGATAAAAACTCCCCAGAAAGTTGAGGAACCTACCTCAACAGAATAAAGGCCATGTATAAAGACATGGCATAAAGACATGGCATAAAGACATGGCATAAAGACAAATTTACAGGTAACATCATACTCACGAATTGAAAAGCTGAAAGCATTTTCTCTAAGATGAGGAACAAGAATGTCCACTCTCACCACTTTAATTCAACATAGTTTTGGAAGTCCTAGCCATGGCATTCAGAGAAGAAAAAGAAATAACAGGAATCCAAATTGGAGAAGAAAAACTCACTCTTTGCAGACGACATGATACTATACATAGAAGCTCTTTTTAAGATGCTACCAGAAGGGACTTCTCTGGTGGTGCAGTGGTTAAAAATCTTCCTGCCACTGCAGGGGACACGGGTTTGAACCTTGGTCCAGGAAGATCCCACATGCCATGGAGCAACTAAGCCCATGTGCCACAACTACTGAGCATGCACTCTAGAGCCCGTGAGCCACAACTACTAAGCCCGCGTGCCACAACTACTAAAGCCCGCGTGCCTAGAGCCCATGCTCCACAACAAGAAAAGCCACCGTGATGAGAAACCCACACACCGCAATGAAGAGTAGCCCCCACTTGCTGCAACTAGAGAAAGCCTGTGCACAGCAATGAAGACCCAACACAGCCAAAAATAAATAAATAAATTTACATATTAAAAAAAAGATGCTACCAGAAAACTACCAGAGCTCATCAGTTAATTTGATAAAGTTTCAGGATACAAAATAAATATGCAGAAATCTGTTGCATTTCTATACATTAATAACAAAAGTTCAGAAAGAGAAATTAAAGAAACAATCCCACTTACCATCACATCAAAAAGACTAAAATAGGTAGGAATAAACCTACCTACGGAGGCAAAAGACCTGTACTCCGAAAATTATAAGATACTGATGAAACAAATCGAAGATGACACAAACAGATGCAAAGTTATACCATGTTCTTGGATTGGAAGAATCAATATCGTCAAAATGACTATACTACCCAAGGCAATCTACAGATTCAATACAACCCCTATCAAATTACCAATGGCATTAGAATAAAACATTTAAAAATTTGCATGTTAACAGAAAAGACCCCAAATAGCCAAAGCAATCCTAAGAAAGAAAAATGAAGCTGGAGGAATCAGGTTCCCAAACTTCAGACTATACTACAAAGCTACAGTCATCAAGATAGTATGGTACTGGCACAAAAACAGAACTATAAATCAATGGAACAGGATAGAAAGCCCAGAAATAAATGCACCTATGGTCAATTAATGAACAATAAAGGAGGCAAGAGTTTACAATGGAGAAAAGACAGCCTCTTCAATAAGTGGTGCTGGGAAAACTGGACTGCATGTAAAAGAATGAAATTATAACACTCCCTAACACCATACACAAAAATAAACTCAAAATGGATTAAAGACCTAAATGTAAGACCAGATACTATAAAACTCTTAGAGGAAAACATATAACACTCTGACATAAATCGCAGCAATACCTTTTTCAACCCATCTCCAGAGTAATGGAAATAAAAACAAAAGTAAACAAATGGGACCTAATTAAACTCAAAGGCTTTTGCACAGCAAAAGAAACCATAAACAAAATGAAAATACAACCCACAGACTGGGGGAAAATATTTGCAAATGATACGACTGACAAGGGATTAGTTTCCAAAATTTACAAACAGCTCATGCAGCTCAATATCAGAAAAACAAACAACCCAATCAAAAAATGGGCAGAAGACCTTAGGAGACATTTCTCCAAAGAAAACATACAGATGGCCAAGAGGCACGTGAAAAGATGTTCAACAATGCTAATAATTAGAGGATGCAAATCAAAATTACAATGATATATCATCTCACACCAATCACAAAGGCCATCATCAAAAAATCTGCAAAAAATAAATGCTGGAGAGGGTGTAGAGAAAAGGGGACCCTCCTACACTGTTGGTGGGAATGTAAACTGGTGCAGCCACATAGAAAACAGTATGGAGGTTCCTTAAAAAACTAAAAATAGAATTACCATATGATCCAGCAATCCCACTTCTGGGCATATATCTGCAGAAAACCATGCTCCAAAAGGATACATGCATCCCAATGTTCATTGCAGCACTGTTTACAATAGCCAAGACATGGAAGCAACCTAAGTGTCCATTGACAGATGAATGCATAAAGAAAATATGGTTCATATATACAAGGGAATACTACTCAGCCATAAAAAAGAACGGAATAATGCCATTTACAGCAACATGGATGGACCTGGAGATTATCATACTAAGTGAAGTCAGTCAGACAGAGATAGACAAATATCATATGACATCGCTTATATGTGGAATTTTAAAAAAGATGATACAAATGAACTTATTTACAAAACAGAGACTCACAGAGTTAGAGAATGAACTTATGGTTGCCAATGGGGAACGGTGCGGGGGAGTTTGGGATTGACATGTAACACACTCCTATATTTAAAATAGATAGCCAACAAGGATCTACTGTATAGCACAGGGAACTCTGCTCAATACTCTGTAATAATGTAAATGGGAAAATAATTTGAAAACGAATAGATACATGTATATGTATAACTCAATCACTTTGCTGTACACCTGAAACTAACACAACATTGTTAATCAACTATACTCCAATATAAATTAAAAATAAATCATCTTTAATGTTGGGGTAGTGATTTTTCTTACATGCAAATTAAATAAGATTAATAACTTACATAGTTTGAATTGAATACATCTGCATTTACTTCTGAGTATATAATACCTGTTCTATGACATCTACGGTGATCTTTGAAATCAAGCCATAAGAGTTTTAAAATGATTCTTTCTTTTATACTTAGGTTTTTTGTTTTTAAAATTTTATTTAACTTATTTATTTTTGGCTGCATTGGGTCTTTGTTGCTGTGTGTAGGCTTTCTCTAGTTGTGGCAAGTGGGGGCTACTCTTCATTACAGTGCACAGGCTTCTCACTATAGGGCTTCAGTAGTTGTGGCACGTGGGCTCAGTAGTTGTGGCTCACGGGCTCCAAAGCGCAGCCTCAGTAGTTGTGGCACACAGGCTTGGTTGCTCCACGGCATGTGGGATCTTCCTGGACCAGGGCTTGAACCCGTGTCCCCTGCATTGGCAGGCAGATTCTTAACCACTGCTCCACCAGGGAAGCCCTATACTTAGGTTTTAATGAAATGTATTTTACTTTCACTATGTAAAGCATGTTGTGGTTATAAAATATAGTTTCAAAAAAAACCTAGTTTCCAGGCTAGCTACAGACACTCAGCAAGGAAGGTTAACCAATGAATTAACACAGTATCTTCTTAATATTTTATTAAATGGTTGGAACATGATGCTTAGTTGCCCCCCTAGTATATATATCACTTCCTCTTCCTTCTCTCAGAGGGAAGGACAGATGTGAGGTTATTTAATAATATTTAGTGAGAGGGTCAGTAGGCATGGACTACTGATTAAAAACAAAATTTTTAAATCAGCTTAAAGACAACAGAGGTAATAAAATAGTGAGGCATTTCTGGAGGAAAATTTACGAGTAGAAAAATCCATTGAGCTGAGTCTGGCATTTGGAGCCATTTTTTTCCTTAGGGAATATGCAAATTCTAGTAAATGTGGCTGAAAAGCTGAGCAATACTTTCACAAGCTTTGCAAAACTAGAGGGACAAAAACTGTGGAGTCAAGGTTGAGTCCCTAGTAAACCTCCTCCATTTGGGCTGGGACTCCATAAGGTTATGCCCTAGTAGAAAGTGTTCACTGCAAGTAAATCACCCCTCAAATACACTACAGTTTAGCTTCTAATCATCTGAATGATCCAAGAAACCCTCAGTCCCATAAAACAAATTTAAAAAGATCCTTGATTCCTGTTGCCTCAAGGAAATTGTCAGGGACAACACTTAAATTCCCTTTGGAGAAAGTTGGCATCATCCTAGACCTCAATTTATTTTCACAATTTTTCATGAACAAGTTCCAGAACACAACAAGGATATCCGGTATATGAAGAGACATGACAATTTGAACAAGCAGCAGAAAGTACAGATAATAGAAACAGACCTAAAGGGATCTAAGCTATTGGAATTATTTAGACACAGGTTTTAGAATAACTATGCTTACTGCTATGTACTTCTAGCCTCCAGAATTGTGAGAAAATACATTTTTGTTGTTTAAGCCATCAGGTCTATGGTATTTTGTTATGGCAGCCCAATCTAAGATTTTGGTACCAAGAGTGAAGCGCTGCTGTAACAAATACCTAAATGTGTGGAAGCAACTTTGGAACTAGATAATGTGTAGAGGTGGGAAGAGTTTTGAGATGCATGCTGGGAATATGGGTATTAAGGGCAATTCTGACAAGGTCTCAGATGGAAATGTGGAATGTGTTATTGGAAACTGGAGGAATGGCAATCCATATTATAAAGTGGCAAAGAACTTGGCTGAACTTTGTTCTAGTGTTCTGTGGAATATAGAACTTCTGAGCCATGAAATTGGATATTTAGCTGAGAAGACTTCTAAGCAAAGTGTTGAAGGAGCAGCCTGGTTCCTCATGACTGCTTTTATAGGTTTGAAAGGAGAGAGATGAACTGAAGAAGGAATTGTTAAGCAAAACAAACAAGAACTTGTACATTTGGAAAATTCTCAGCCTATCCATATTTCAAAAGATGAGAAAATTCATTCTAAAAAAGAACACTAAGGGTGTGGCTGAACAACTATTTGATAAAGAGTCTATGGAATTATAAGAGTAGGAGCTCTGCCAGTTTGAAATGAAGGAATGGACACAAGATGAAGGAAGGCATCAGACTTCTTGGATTTGACAGGATGACATGATAGAGCCATTATGCTTCAAATGTGCACAGTTCTTTAAGAAGAGGGAAAAATAATCCTGAAGGCTTATCAACCACTTCCTCGGTTTCAACAGGTCAGATGGCCTCTGCCCAGAACCTTAAGGATGGGACCACCTATGGCACCCTACCCTGGCAGAGGTGCAGCGACAGGATCCCCACCGAGGCTGTGGGGATGAGGGACGAAAAAGCTGGAGGGGTGGGGCCATCCCCAGAGCCATTGGAGTAATGCTGCCATCCCAGTGGACCTGGAAGGCAGGACACTGAGCCAAAGGGGATTAATCTTGAGCTTTAAGATCCAATAGAATTTGTCTAGCTAGGCTTTGGACTTGCTTGGGACCCATTACTCTTTTCTTCCTTCTGATTTCTCCCTTCTGGAATGGGAATATCTGTCCTATGCCTGTCCCACCATTGTATTTTAGAAGTACATAATGTGTCTGGTTCACCGCTGGAGAGGAATATTGCCTCAGGACGAATCGTACCTTGAGTCTCACCCACGTCTGATTTAGATGAGAATTTGGACTTCGGACCTTAGAGCTGATGCTTGAATGACTTAAGACTTTGGGGCTGTTGGCATGGAATGAATGTATTCTGCATGTGAGAAGGACATGAATTTTGGGAGGCTAGGATGGAATGCAATGCTCTGAACTGTGTCCCCCCCCCCAAATTCATATGTTGAAGCCCTAACCTCCAATATGATGGCATTTGGAAATGAGGACTGTGGGATACAATTAGGATTAGATGATATCATGAGGGTGGGTCCCTCATGATGGGAATAGTGCTCTTATAAGAAGAGACACTAGAGAGCTTGCTCTCTCTCTCTTTCCCTGCCATGTGAGGACACAGCAAGAAGGCAGCCATCTACAAGCCTGGAAGAGAGTCCTCCCCAGAAGCTAACCATGATGGCACCTTGATCTTGAACTTCTAGCCTCCAGAACTGTGAGAAAATAAATTTCTAATAGCCAAAACAATCTTGAGAAAGAAGAACAACGCTGGAGGTACGATACGCCCTGATTTCAAACTATACTACAAAGCTACAGTAATCAAAACAGTATGATACTGGCACAAAAATAGATAACTTGATCAATGGAAAGAACAGAGCCCAGTAATAAACCCACACTTATATGGGCAGTTATCTATGACAAAGGAGGGAAGAATATACAATGGGGATATGCAGCCTTTATAGTAAATGGTGTTGGGGAAACTAGACAGCTACATGGAAAAGAATCAAACTGGACTACTTTCTCACACCATATACAAAAGTAAATTCAAAGTAAATTAAAGACTTAAATATAAGACCTGAAACCATAAAACTTCTAGAATAAAACACAGGTAGGATGCTCTTGGACATTGGCCATAGTAGTATATTTTTTCTTGCTATGTCTCCTTAGGCAAGGGAAACAAAGCAGAAATAAACAAATAGGACTATATCAAACTAAAAAACTTTTGCACAGTTAAGGAAACTAGCAACAAAATGAAAAGGCCACATACTGAATGGGAGAAAACATTTGCAAACGATATATACAGTAAGGGGTTAATATCCAAAATACACAAAGAACTCATATAACTCAACATCAAAAAAAACTCAATTAAAAAATAGGCAGAGGGGGACTTCCCTGGTGGTCCAGTGGTTGAGACTCCACCTTCCAATGCAGGGGACACAGGTTTGATCCCTGATCAGGGAACTAAAATCCCACATGCCACGGGGCAACTAAGCCCATGCACCGCAACTACTGAGCCCGCATGCTTTAGAGCACGTGCACCACAACTACTGAGACTGTGCACCACAACTAGAGAGCCTGTGCACCGCAACACCTGAGCTCATGCGCTCTGGAGCCCGCATGCCACAACCAAAGAGAAGCCCGCGCACTGCAACAAAAGATCCCACCATGCTGCAATGAAGATCCCGCATGCCACAACTAAGACCCGATGCAGCCAAATAAATAATAACAATTTAAAAAAAACAGGCAGAGAATCCAAGTAGACTTTTTCCAAAGAAGACATACAGATGGCCAACAGGCACATGAAAAGATCCTCAACATCAATAATCATCAGAGAAATGCAAATCAAAACCACAATGAGGGCTTCCCTGGTGGCACAGTGGTTGAGAGTCCACCTGCCGATGCAGGGAATACGGGTTCGTGCCCCGGTCCTGGAAGATCCCACATGTCGCGGAGTGGCTGGGCCTGTGAGCCATGGCCACTGAGCCTGTGCATCTGGAGCCTGTGCTCCGCAACGGGAGAGGCCACAACAGTGAGAGGCCGCGTACCGCAAAAAAAAAAACCAAAAAAACCACAATGAGATATCACCTCACACCTGTCAGAATGACTATTATCAAAAAGACCACAAAAAACAAGTGTTGGCAAGGCTGTGGAGAAAAGGGAACCCTTGTGCACTGTTGGTGGGAATGTCAATTGGTGCAGCTACTATGGAAAACAGTACGGAAATTCCTCAAAAAATTAAAAATAGAACTACCATGTGATCCAGCAATTCCACTCCTGGGTATTTATCCAAAGAAAATGAAAACACTATTTAAAAAAGATATGTGCACCCCTATGTTCATAGCAGCATTATATACAGTTGCCAAGATATGGAAGCAACCTAAGTTCCCATCAGTAGATGAATGGGTAAAGAAGATGTGGTACATGTATACACAGTGGAATATTACTCAGCCATAAAAAAGAATGAAACCTTGCCATTTGTGATAACATGGATGGATCTACAGGATATCATTCTAAGTGAAATAAATCAGACCAAGAGAGACAAATACTGTATGATTTCACTTATATGTGAAATCTAAAAACAAAAGAAAAAATAAAATCATAACCATATAGAGAGTCATAGCTACAGCGAATGAAGAGGTGGTTTCCAGAGGGGAGGGGGTGGATGAAAGAGAGAAATAGGTGAGGGAGATTCCAGTTGCAAAATAAATGACTCTTGGGTAGGAAGTGTACAATTTGGGGAATATAGTCAAAAATTATGTAATATTTTTGCACGGTGACAGATCATAACTAGACTTATCGTGGGGATCATTTTGAAATGTATAGAAAAATCGAATCACTATGTTGTGTAACAAGAACTAACATAGTTTTGTTAAGTCAATTATACTTCAAAAACAAACTCAGAAAAAGAGATCGATTTGTGGTTACCAGAGGTGTGGGGGGAGAAGTGGAGACTGGACGAAGGCAATCAAAAGGTATAAACTTTCAGTTACAAGATAAATTAGTACTGGGGATGTAATAAACATGATAAATATAATGAACACTGCTATATGTTATATATGAAAGTGGTTAAGAGAGTAAATCCTGGGCTTCCCTGGTGGCGCAGTGGTTAAGAATCCACCTGCCAATGCAGGGGACACGGGTTCAAGCCCTGGTCCAGGAAGATCCCACATACAGTGGAGCAACTAAGCCCACGTGCCACAACTACTGAAGCCCACGCACCTAGATCCCATGCTCCACAACAAGAGAAGCCACCGTGATGAGAAGCCCGTGCACCACAACGAAGAGTAGCCCCTGCTCGCCCCAACTAGAGAAAGCCCCACACGCAGCAACAAAGACCCAATGCAGCCAAAAATAAATAAATAAGTAATAAATATATTTTTTTAAAGTTCTCTTTAAAAATAAAAAAGAGTAAATCCTGAGTTCTCATTTAAAAAGAAAAAGAAAATGTTTGTTACTTAAGCTACCCAGTCTAAGGTATTTTGTTATGGCATCCTGAGCTAAGACACTTACTATGTTCAAAGAAATGAAAGTCAATATGGAAATTTTTAAGAGAACTAGAAATGATAAAAATGATATAGCAGATTTGAAGAAAATAGAAATTCTAGAATTTAAAAATACAGAAGTCAACACGAGAAACTCAATGAATAGATTTAAGAACAGGATATATACAGCTGAAGAGAAAATTCGTAAATTAAAAGATCAGAATAATTTATCTAGAAAGAATCACAGAGACAAAGAATTGGAAACTACAGAAGAAAAGGATAGATGTAGTATAACTTAATCCTTAGGAAGCGACAAAAGGATAGTAGGCATGGACAACTGATTCAAGAAATCTGACTTCTAAGAGAAGAAATGTGTTGGGAAATCACATGAAATGTGAATTTTCTAAAACCAATGAAAGGGTCAATGTTTAAGAAGGCTTCTTAACCCCAAGTAGACAAAATAAAAAGAAATCTATACCTAGATGCATTTTAATATGACTACTGAAAACAAAAGAAAAGAAAAATCTTAAAACTGTTGAGAGAGAAAAGATGAATTACCTTTTTAAGAGCAATAATTAAGCTGAGAGTTGACTTCTTACCAGAAACAAAGCCAGAAAATACTGGAATGATATATTCAATATGCTTAAATAGTATAATAAAACAGGATTCTATACCTTTCAAAAATATCCTTGAGAATGACAGTAAAAGACATTTTCAGATAAATGAAACAGAAAATTTGTCACTAGGAGATTTGCCCTACAATAAATCACTAAAGGGTGTTTTTCAAGCAGAAGGAAAATTATCCCAGTTGGAAGGTTGGAGATAAATGAAGGATCAACATGTGGATAAATATTTATTGATGGCATATAACACAATTAGAAGAAACAGCAACAATAGCAGCAGTACAGTTATACAACAACAATAGTATGTAAGTCAGAAAGGGCATAGATGGGTTAAATTGTTCCAAGGCACTTGCATTGTCTAGGAAGAGGACAAAAGTATCACCTAACATTACAGTTGATAACTCAGGAAACGTTTTGTATCCTTTAGGGTAAATCCTAAAGGATAGTGAAAAGATGTATGACATCTAAACTAATAAAAGAAAATGAAATAAATAAAAAACACTCAATACAAAAGGACAGAAGGAAAGAAAAAGGAAACAGAACCAATAGAAAGCACTGAATAAAATGGTAGCTGTTTATCATTGATTCATCATTTAATTACATTAAATGTAGGTAGACTAACTGCTCAAAGTCAAGTCAGAATCTGTCAGACTGAATTTAAAAAATAACTCAATTGTATGCCTTTTATATGTAAGATCTAAATATGCAGAATGGTTACAAGTTAAAGGAAAGTAAAAGATACCATGAAAACACCACCCACAGGAAAGCTGATGTTAACTATATTAATGACAAACAAAGAAGACTTTAAGCCGGAAAGCACTTACTAGAGCAAAAGAGGGACACTTCATAAAGATAAAGGTTTAATTCATTGGGAAGGTATAATGAGTCACAATTTGAATATATCTAATAACATAGCCTCAACCTATATGAAGCAAAGGTTAAGGGAGCTGCAAGGAGAAATAGAAAAATCCGTAATAATGCTGGGAATTTTAATCTCTATCAGGAACTGATATGGCAAGCAGAGGAAAAAAACTAAAAAATAGAAGATTTGAGACATATAGTTAAGAAACTTCACCTAATAGACATTTATAGATATTATACGCAACAATTCCAGGATGCAAATTATTTTCAAGCACACAGAGAACATTTGCAAAAACTGACTATATACTGTGTCATAAAGCAAGGTCAACTATTTCAAAGTTGAAATCATGGCAAAGTGTGTTCTCTGATAAAAATGTAATGAAACTAGAAATCAATGACAAGATAATTCTAATTTGTTTGGAAATTAGGAAATTCAGGTGTAAATAATCTGTTCATCAAAGAAAATACCACAATAGAAACTTGAAAATATTTTGAACTGAAAAATGACCAAAATGCTACATATCTATCCAACATGTAAAATGGGACTGATGTGGTGCTTAGATGGAAATTTGTAGGCTTAAAGGCATTTATTAGAAGAGAAAAGGTGTAAGTAAGACTAAGTATCCTTTTCCAGAATTGAGAAAAAGAATGGCAAATTAGATGCAAAAAAAGTAAAAGGAAGGAAACAAAAGTAACAGGAATTAATAAAACAAAATAGACATGTCTTCTGATTCTAAGTAGATACAGTAGGTAGCTTCAAGAAATAGAGAAAATTATGGATATATTGTAAATGTAACCTTTCAGAGACAGTGAAGAGCTCTGGCAATAAAGGGGAACTTGATGAACTAAAATGGTAGAGAGGAAAGAGTCCTTCCTAAGTGATCTAAGATCACTGGCCATTTTCTTCCCTTGAGGCAATGGCCAAATCTGGTTATAGGACTTTACTAAGGGAAACAGAAACCAGCAAGACTTCTAAAAACTGTGTGAGCAAGCATGATGGACTGGAATCTGGAGGAGCCCCAGACGTAAGGCCAAATTTCCCTAGAATGTCAGCTTTAGGTTTCTGGTAGATAACCCCTTTACTAGTAGAAAGATGTTTGAATCGATCATGTGTTCTTTAGCCAGCTGTGTCAATGTGATCCTCACTCAGCCTCATGGATTTATCCATTGTTAATTCATTGTTCCATGAATTCTTTTTTTGTGTGTCAGAAATAGCAGAATATCCTGACTTTCCCTACCACCATGATGTTTGATGGCTTAGCAGTGGTAACATTTTTGTGTGATTTTTTGAGCTTAGAACAAGATTGAGATTTTTCTAAGAAAACTACCCTTAACCACCATCATGGAACACTGAATGACTTTGGAAATTAGCTCTTGCTGCAGACTTGGTAATATTTTTATAATGAATCCAATCTAAAATTACAAGGCAAAACAGAACCTGTATGTAGAATTTATATTATGATAAAGTCATTTCAATGGCAACTAACATTGTCTGAATCACTAGTAATAGTAAGCTGCTTTATATACTTCCCGTGCTGCCAAAGCTAAAAAAACAAAGTGTCCATTCCCATGCATATTTGCAGTGAATGTATTTTCTGAGCTTAAACTATACTTCCAGGAGCATTTTTTGGACCTTGAAACAAGTGCAAAGGAAATTTCTATATTTCAAAGTTATTTAACTGTGCAGTGGAGGCATGTCCATCTAACCTTCATGGAAGTGATTAATCTGCATTATAATGATGTGCTAAAAGGCAAATATCGAGAAGAATCTAATGGAATTCTATAAATGCCTTCCAAGCAATAAATATGCACAATTAAAAGCACATGCTTATGGATTCAGATCAGTATTGCCAGCACCTATCTGTGAAAGACATTTTTTTAAATTGAAGTATAGTTGATTTACATATTTTGTTGGTTTCAGGTGTACAGCAAAGTGATTCAGTTTTAAAATTCTTTTCCATTATACGTTATTACAAGATATTGAATATAATTCCCTGTGCTATACAGCAAATCCTTATTGTTTATCTATTTTATATATGGTACTGTGTATCTATTAATCATATATTCCTAATTTTTCCCTCCCTGCCCCTTTCCCCTTTGGTAACCATAAGTTTGTTTTCTATGTCTGTGAGTCCGTTTCTGTTCTGTACTATTTTTTAGATTCCACATATAAGTGATATCATATAATATTTGTCTTAAAGACATTTTCGAAACTGCAATGGGGGGGAGTCTCATTACACATCACCATTAACAGATGAACATTTGCAACCACTTTAAACTACCTGAACCCCAATTAAGCAAAATGTTATCCCCTAAATAAGAGTTTCATTCTTTTTTTCAGGAGACCTGTATTACAAAAAACTGTAGGCAATTATTATTACTATCTTCTGAATTTCATCAATAAAAATTTGTGAAAATTTGTTCTTTCTTGTTATTTTAGTACCTATATAATATGCTTGATTTTGTCTTTTGGCCCACAAAGTCTAAAATATTTACTGTCAGGCCCTTTGCAGAAAAAGTTTGTTAATTCCTACTCTACAGCAGATAAAAAGAGTGAAAAAGAATTAAAGACAAACACATGGATGAATCTCACAAATATAATAAGAACTGAAAGAAGCCAAATCCAAAAAAAAAAAATCTACAGTATGAGTCTATTTATATAAAATTCAAAATCAGCACTAAACTGTGTTGAGGAATGTACACTTAGGTAATGATATAAAGAAAAGCAAGGAAGTGATTACTGTAAAAATCAAATAAAAATCAGAATAGTGATTTCTTTTAGAGCGTAAGAAGAGGGTTGTGATTGGAACAAAGTGAGAGCTTATGGGATTTTTTGTTCTGGGTGGTATTTACAGAGATGAGTAGTACAGATTAATTCATTAAGCTGTACAATGATTTTTTTGTACTTTCCTTTGTGTGTCATATTCTGTAGTTAAAAGTTAGAAATACCTATGTAGATATATGAACATGTACATACATGCATTATGCTTGCAATATACACAGAATAATCCTAGAAAGATCAATGTGAACTTGGTAAGTAGTTGTTGTTGGCATGGAAACTGAGGACTGTAGGTCAGACTGGGGGGAAAGAGGCTTACTTTCCACATGTTTCTGTCCTTTTGTAGTTTGAATTTTTTTTTACTATATACACATATTAATTTTTAAGTTATACCAGTTAATGTAAAGTCTTTTTTCAAGTTGTAGAATTTGGAAACTGAGACTAACTGAGGTGAGTTAGGAAACGTTTGGATCATGGGGCCTGTAAGCGGCAGAGCTGGGATATGTCTGGGGCTGTGTGACTTCAAAACCAGGACTCTGTGTAATTGTATCACAGTAATCTTTGGGATGTATTGATCTGATAATGATTGTTTCTAAAAAGATGACATAATCATAAATATTTGTGTTGTTTTTTTACAGACTATGATCTTTTTAAAAAGAAGCTATACAAATCATCATAGAGCATTCCAGTCCTCTGTGCTTCTCCTAAGATGTGCAGCTCTTATGGGCCTGTCAATATGTGATGCATGAGAAAACAGATTTATTTTCTTTAAACTCCCAATAATTTAAAATGATTTTCAGTAATAATAATCAAATGAAGGAGCCTTATTCTCTTTGGCTCTACTTCAAGAGAAAATTTTCTCATGTCTCATTTCAACATTTCGTTAACTATGAAGATATGCCAGCTCGTTGAATCAAATAAAAAATGTTACTGGATATTTAAGTGGTTTTGGTTTGCTATTCATAGTGCATTGGCATTATCTGTTAAGACTGAAAATATGCAATCCCCATGACCCAGCATTTCATTCTCACAACATTTCATTCTCCGGAAGAAATGCATGAGTATGTACACCAACAGGCATGACAAGAATGCTGTAGCAGTACTATTCATGCTGGCCCCAAATGTCTATCTACATAGGAATAGAAAAGTAAACCTTGGTATATCCATACAATGGCACATCAAGTCACCACTGAGCTTTAGCTCTGAGAAGTATATTCATGCAACACCCATGGAGAGGGTGCTGCTGGAGAGCAATTTGCCCATCCTACATGTTGACAAGTGTCAGGGCTGAATGGATCTCTCCTCATTTAAAGATCAGTAAATAGGAAAAACAATAAATAAACAAGAGCATCCACAACAAATCAACATGGGACCCATGTAAAGAACTTATAAAAGAAAATGTATGTTATCGGAAAACAATAAAAGCATATCTTAGAAAATATCTTACTGTAATAGGGAAGAGCTAGTTCTGACTCCATGTTGGATCTGTTTCTTTTACTTTAACCTTTGCTTTTCATTGCTTTTGTTACTAGAGTCACTGTCTATAACTGTAAGCTTAATGGCCTGCCACAGGGAACCCTGCTCCTCTGCCTGTTAAACTACAGTGCCTTTGTTCAGCTCACAGAGAGACATTCCGACCCTGTCCACCTGTGAATGGCTGCAGAAAAGAAGAAATTAACACATCCCCTCCTCAATGCGGCCAAGCAAGGAGATATCTTGCAAGATAAATGGCCTTTTTACTTTACTTCCTCACCTCCTCCCCCTCTCTGTTCTATAAAAGAAACTGGCATCCAGACGTGGATAAGATGGTTATGTTGAGTCTTTAGTCTGTTATCTTCTTGGCCTGCTGGCTTTCAGAATAAAGTCACTATTCCTTGTCTCAACACCTCATCTCCTGATTTACTGGCCTGTCGCGCAGTGAGCAGAGTGAGCTTGGACTCGGTAACAAATCTGGCTTAGCCAGCCAGGAGCCTTGCTGCTTGTGGCTAGCCTGCCCCGGTCAGGGAATATTGGAGCAAGGCCCTAGCAGCTGCCAGGACCATTTGTCCTGTGGATCTTCCCTTCAGAACTCCCTGAAGTGGCACCAGCTACCCCAGCGCTTGGCAGTTGGTGCAAGGAACTGAAAAACTTCTATGAGTCGACAGACTCACTTCTGGAGGGTAAGTTGCTCAGGTATGCACACCGGGACCATATTCCCCCCTCAATTTGGGCTTTTCCTTTATAAGACAAGCTGATTTGTTTGGTTGGGGTACCCTGTTGGAGAAGGGAATTGTTGGACTCTACCTGATTTGGGAACGGGTTCACTGGTTTTGGTTTTGTGTGCGTCAATGTTGGAATTTGTGCTTTTTGTGTTGGAATTTGTTTGCATCTTTTGTGTTTTGGTGTCATCAAACTTATGAAAATGGGAAATAACTCCAACTATCCTGAAGAAGAGCCCTTTGGGGGTGTGTATTAAATAAATGGGCAAAACATAGATGTGAACCTATGACTAAGAGAGACGTGATATACTATTGTAATAGGGTGTGGACCCAATGTATGTTAAGTTCAGAAGAGCAATGGCCCCTGAATGACTCACTCAATTATTATACGATCTCACAATTAGAAGTGTTTTGCAAAAGGGCAAAGAAAAGAGATGAGATTCCATATGTAGGAGCATTTATGCTATTGCATCAGGAGGAAAAGGAGTCAGAGGGCTGCCACCTTATGGTGCAGTGGTCTGAAAGGAAACCCAAGGGGAAACCTGTTCTACAAGAAAAGAGGGAGAAAATGAGAGTGGGGACATGTTACTTCAAAATCTAAAGCCCCTCCGGCCTATCCAGCTCCCCCATTGGCCGAGCAGGCTGCACCGGCAGTTGTTTCAACTGCCCCCCATGCCACCAACATATTCACTCCTTTCACCACCTCCTGTTTCTCCTACCCATGGGGATCGAATAGAAGTTTCTATATTAACCCCTGGAGCATAGGGACGTAGTTTAGTATTACCATCTAAGACCCGACAGGGCACCCAATTTGGACTGGGAGCCACTTCCACAGCAGGGCAATTTCCCTTGCGCTGATATTCTGTAAGAGGCCAGGAGACTCCTTTAGACTTGAGGCATCTGATTCTAATTTCCCCACAGGAGCCCTGGGTAACTCTGACAGTAGGGAACAAGTTGATTGACTTTCTAATAGATACGGTGCCACATTTTATGTGGTAAACACCAAGGTGGCACAGAAAACATCTCAGTCTATCCCGGTCACAGGAATTTCTGGAGAAGTACAAAACCATTCATTCTTACAACCTCTTAGAATGCCAACTAGGGAACCTCACCCTGAAACATAGCTTCTTATATATGCCAGAGTATCCAACCCCCCTTTTTTGGGACAAGTCTTCTTTGTAAATTAAATGCTCAAGTAACTTTTTCACCAGAACAGCTTGACATCAGGGCCCCACCAGAGCACTCTTTAAGCCTACAAATGGCACTCGTGGAAACCCCAGAGAAGGAAACAAAGTCATCCTAGGAGAAACTTGCCTGTATCTTTGAGATTCAAATGTCCTATCTGGTTTTCTCAAGAACTCTCATCTCTGCCATCTTTTTGAAATGCAAATTTTGAAAAGAGGGTAAAGTAATTTAGAACTTATTTTCCCTAACTATAAGTAAAAAGGGTTGAGCCATTTAGACAAGTGAGCTTGATTTGTTCCATCTGCCAGAAACCCAATTTTAATCCAACCTCTTTTGTAAACTGATGGGTTTTACATTGCTGTACCTGACTCAGGGCTGAAATTCTGAAAGGAGAACTAGGAGGTCTCTCTGTTTGTTTGTGTTTATGTCTTTGTCTTTGGATAACATTGCTGAGGTTAATCTGTAAATGAGCTCTATTTAATTGGCTTAAAGAAAAGTAAGCGCTTACAAACTAAACAATTCTAAATACAAGAGAAATTAAGCTAAGTGAGTTTCAGGTTCTCTTGAACTGGGAAATATTTAGTATTAAATTAATACCTCGGGGGCTTCCCTGGTGGCGGGGGGCTTCCCTGGTGGCGCAGTGGTTGAGTGCTAATGCAGGGAACACGGGTTCGAGCCCTGGTCTGGGAGGATACCAAATGCCATGGAGCAACTAGGCCCGTGAGCCACAACTACTGAGCCTGCACGTCTGGAGCCTGTGCTCCGCAACAAGAGAGGCCGCGATAGTGAGAGGCCCACGCACCGCGATGAAGAGTGGCCCCCGCTTGCCACAACTAGAGAAAGCCCTCGCACAGAAACTAAGACCCAACACAGCAAAAGTTAATTAATTAATTAATTAATAAACCCCAACATCTTCTTTAAAAAAAAATTAATACCTGGTATTAATGTTTAAGTTTGTTGATCTAATTAATATAGACATGTCTTTAGAGTCATCAACATTAAGTATAATACTTTTTATTTTTTATTTTTATTTTTTTGCGGTACACGGGCCTCTCACTGTTGTGACCTCTCCCGTTGCAGAGCACAGGCTCGGGACACGCAGGCTCAGCGGCCATGGCTCACGGGCCTAGCCGCTCCGCGGCATGTGGGATCTTCCCGGACCGGGGCACGAACCCGTGTCCCCTGCATCAGCAGGCGCACTCTCAACCACTGTGCCACCAGAGAAGCCCCAAGTATAATACTTTTACTGCACCTAGGTTTAATAGAAGTTAAATAAAACCTTGTTATATCTGTTGCAAACTTGTCAGCATGAAAAATAACTTGACATGATGAAATTTTAAAGTAAATGTAAATAAGAGCTTCTAGGTAAACTCTATAGGAATAATTACATTCTGAAAATTATCTAAAATAGCTTCTCCAGATTTTGGTAACTATTACTTGCCTCTTGGTTTTCACCAGAAATTAAGCTTTTTGAGAGTCGAGATTCTAATTTAAATATGTAATTAAAGCTACTGAAAATAATAAAACATTTCATTATACAGGAGGAAAGAGCAAAATATGTTTTGAGTAAAAGGAGTTTTATGCATGGTCAGGCTGAGATTAAACTTAACTGAGTAAATGAATTTTTAAAAGCTGGTGCAAATCTTGAATCTGGCTTTTCTGTTAACAGGACAAGTTTTCTTAAAATGTCGAACTGCCTTTGATAACAGATTCTTAAGTTTCTTTACCTTTTAAGTGATCAGTTCTGTATTTACCTTTAGAATCTTTTATTGTTACTTTGGTTAATGAATAACAATTGTTTCATAGTGACCTGTGATCCTATCTGAGTGTTCTAGACTCTCTAGTTTTTTGACAAAACCTCCTAAATCAAATTCTAATGAAGTCCTTTTGGACTCTAGCTAACTTTGGGATTCTTCAAAGGGCTCCTGAAGCATCCCAAAGCAAGACAGGTTCATTTGGTATGTTAAATTACACGGAAAGTATTTTCAAATGAGTAATACATCTTCTTAGGTTATACTATATGGTAAATGTTACTAATATAGACATTCTAGAGATTATATAAAGTTTCTGAAATTTGATATGTCCTGGTATAATGTTATAATTTTAATTGTTATCTTAAAATATTGTATGTCACAACAACTTGGATAAACTTGTCAAGAAGAATTGTAATCAGATCTTTAACCTTGCCTTTTTAAGACCTTCATCATTCATAGGCAGCTAAGGTAATACTTTGCAAAACTGCCATATCTTCAAGGAGATTCATAAAAAAGAAACTTTTTAACAAATATAAGTTTCTGATAGCCTTTAGATAATACCACTGGACTGGGCAACAAATGACAAAACTAATGGGAAACCTGATTACTTCATCCAGATAAACAGGAATTAATTACATGGGACTGAATGAACTGATGAATATGGTTTATGACTTTGGGAAATATACTAGCTTTAATCTTTGTTTTCCAGAAAAACCTTTTCTCTTATGCTGTGACCTAAGACAAGTTGATAAAGTATGTCTTTGTGAACAAAGATGAAACATTGATCTTTTTCTCTCTACTTGATCCTGCCAGAGTTTGGCCTCTCCAGCTGGCTCTCCTGTGGACTTGATATTTTACTGCAGCTGGATTACAACTAGTTATGCTAATCATTGCTTTAATTTGTTCTTTGTTTCCAAACTGTTTGTGCTTTGTGTCTCCCTGCTGCCCTATAACTTTGTCCGTGTTACTAGCTGCATTACTTTTATCCTATTTTATAAGATTGTTGTCTATTACAATACCTAGTGTGTAACTAGGCCTCCAACAAAATAGATGATGGTTAACATCTTGAGGAAATAGATCACATTTATAACATAAAATAATTGTAATAGTGTGATTCTAGGTATGGGAAGAAGCAACAAGGGAAAATGTCTCCTGGATCATAATTAGAGAGAGGATCCAGAGAATCTAATTATCAGTAGGGCCTAATCCAAAAATTAGCACCTGGAGTGGCATATCAAGAATTTCTGCCTGATCTAGGATGAGCCTCCTAGCGCCGTGGGACAAATTTGATCATGAAATGTCTCCAAAACGTTGGTCAAATTCCTGACCAAGAGGGGAGAATTTGAGAAATGGAATATTTCCTGCCACATCAGTCATCAGGGATTGCAGCCCTCCAGTGTGAGCTGGTGAACCCTGAGGGAACTCAGGAAGGAAAAGAATACCTGCCATGTAGCAGCCATCAGACTGCAGCCACTCCCTATGGTGAGCCCTAAGGAAACTCAGGATGTGAAAAAGCAGGATACAGGCCCCAGATAGCTGAGGTGCCTATCAAAGGAATGATTTCAGTGAGCCCAGACTCTTGCATCTTCCCATACACAGAAAAGCGCAAATTCCTTAACTCGAAATGTTGCCTCCCGGGTTTGAACTCCTAAAAAAATTCCCGCTGAATAAAACATAACTCTCAACTTTTAGGTTGTGAATATTTTTTAAGTCTCTAGGTGTAAAGTAGACACTTTCCAAAGAGGAACAAAAGAAGACAAATCTCAACATTTGGAACACTGGCACCGCCGGTGGACACTCCCAGAAAGATCCATCTGATGAAGCAGTTAGGATGGTCGTCACCCCTTTTCCCATAATATTGTGGAATGGACATTGACAGTGGGGAACTGTAACAGGAAAGAGCCAATTTTGACTCCATGCTGGATCTGTTTCTTTGACTTTAACCTTTGCTTTTTGTAACTTTTGTTATAATCATACATAATGTTCCCTCTGCCTGAATGTTAAACTAAAGTGCCTTTGTTCAGCTCACTGGGAGACAATCTGACCCTGCCCACCTGTGAATGACTGCAGAAAAGAAGAAATTAATACATCCCCTCCCCGATGCTGGCCAAGCCAGGCAAAACTAATGGCCTTTTTACTTTACTTCCTCACCTCCTCCCCCTCTCTGTTCTATAAAAGAAACTGGCATCCAGACCCCCGTAAGATGATTATTTTGAGACTTTAGTCTGCCATCTTCTCCATCTGCCAGCTTTGCTTTCCGAATAAAGTAACTATTCCTTGCCTCAACACCTCGTCTCCTGATTTACTGGCCTGTCGTGTGGCGGGCAGAGTGAGCTTGGACGTGGTAACAACATTACTATAGGAAACAACCTTTAGAAACTGCTTGGTGTTTTTAATAAGAGGCAAAAAGAAATGGCCTCTTAGAAAACTGAAGCAGGGAATCATAAGAACAGACAGAGGTTAGCCCTGGATGACCAATCCTACAAGCAGTTGGAATTCTTAGACGAAACAAAAACAAATAGAAACAATAATCAAAGTTATAACAAAAAATTTCCTGAGCTGAAAAAATACCTAATCATACAAAAAAAAACTAGGATTGGGGCAACGTTTTTGTTTTTTTGTTTTGTTTGCCTTGAGGATCACTGATCGACAGAAAAGTACTGCACAAGTAAGAGGCAACCGAATTTTATTTTGTTCCTTTAAAATTGCTAACCTTAACTAGGTAGAGGTTATATTATTCACTTGTGAAATGGAAAATCGGGAACACAAAATGAGAAGACATGGGTTAGGGATGATGGGGTAGAAGGTGGGAGGAAGGGAACATCAGGGAACAGGAGACTTTTTCTGTAAAGAGCCAGATAGTAACCATTTTAGACTTTGCAGGGAAGATGGTTTCTGTTGCAACTACTCAACTCTGCCATTTTAGGGTGAAAGCAGCAATGGATAACACATAAATGAATGAATGTGGCTGTGTTCCAAAAAAACTGCAGGTACAAAAACTGGTAGCAGGCCAGATTTGGTCCAGGGGCCATAGTTTGCCCACCCCCTGCTATAAAGCAGTGAACTAAAGTTAAAATCAATACCTACTTTAATAAAGGATTTAAAGCAGCTTCTAATAAAGAACATATAATGAAACTTGCAATAGAATATTTTCTAAAAAATCTTTATCCTTGTATCGTCTTCTAAAATTAAGCTTTGTGTTTAGGCAAAAAGAACACTATAACGTATTACAAAATTCTCATTAGCTAATTGAAGTTTACCAAGAAAGGAAAACTTTTTCCTGATACTGGCAGCCCTCTGCTTATAATGACTTGAGTTGAAACACCCCAACTTTAATAAGTCTTTGCTCTTGAAAAGAAAACATCCTGAGTGATGAGCAAAACTTGTGTTTAAAGCCATGTGATCATGACAACTGGGGCCATGTAGTGGGTTGGGGTTGGACAGTAGTACAGTCGGTAGCAATGCACAGTCACAAAAAACTGATTTCTGAGGCGTGAAAAGTTTTTTGCATGCATGCATAATTAGTCACAGTGGATCCTTGTGCTTCTTGACAAAGGCACTGCCTCTCTTCAAAATGCTTAAGAACAGACAAGATAAAATCCAAGGAAGAAGTTTGTAGTGTGACTAAAGGTTCGCTTTGGGATGAGAAACTGCTGGCACAAAATTGTTGGAGAGTCCAAACTCCCAAAGCACAGAGCTCCCAGACAAGTTAAAGTCTGAGTATATGTTAGTTCAGGGGGAGCTCCCACTACTGACTCTCATCCCCCCTCCTCAATTCTAGATTATGGTACACACTTGGGAGGAGAGTTGCATCTACTAGGAAGACTTGGAATACTTTTATGCAGCAAGCATACATGGAAAGTAGCCCAGTGGGTTTCAATCTCTAACCAATCAGATGAGTTTCTCCATCTTACCTGGAGAAGAGTAAGAGAGAGACAGAATATGGATATGCTGTCATAAGTGAAGAAGTGAGAGGAATGAGTGCCCCATGTTCTGCAGAATCTAAGTGTTGATAATAAGGGGTCCCTCGCTACCAGACAGCACAGATGTTAGAAGGAAGCCATAAGTATCATGAAGAAGAATTTCCCAGAAAACTTAAAAAACCATTGAAGAAAAAAAAAAAAAAAAACCATTGAAGAAGGAGGTATCTTTATTGTAGGTGTCAAATGTTAAGAAAACTGGAAGCGGGGACCACGGTGGTTCTCAACCATGGCTGCATGTTAAAATCATCTGAGTACTTTAAAAAAGTGGCTCTTCAGCTTCCGTCTAGACCAATCAAGACAGATCTTTAGAAGAGGAGCAAAGGCAAGGGTATTTTTTCCAAGTGATCTAATGTGCGTTCAAGTTTTAGAATTGAAGACTTTCCCAAGGAAACTGTCCCTCCCCAAGCATTTACCATTCAGAGAGATTTATCATGGAAGACATGTCTTCAATACAGGTTTCAATGATATTTTATTTCTAAACCCTCAAGGATTCCAAAGGAAAAAATGTGGGAGCAAACACTGATACTGGGCACAGTCATAACACCTGAACTTCCTCTGCCATGGCACATATCACACTTGATCCTAAATGCTTATGGAATCACCTCTTTCACCAGTTGGCCTCTTAGGTCTGAGGGGAGGGCAGGAGCTGCGTCTTGTGAGTTCATTTGTTTATATCCTGGTGCCTGGCACAGTCTCTGGCACATGGTAATCTCTCAATAAGTATTTATTCAATGAAGTTCTACATACCTAACGTTTGTAGAAGCAAATATTTGTGTGGTTTTGGAAAACATTTATGATGTCTTGGTATTTTATATTATAAAATGAGTTAAGAACATAGTTCTAATTTATAACATTAATTTATAGTAAATAATATTTAACTTTTTATGATTCAACTGGTGAATGTTATCAAGGAACCAAGTAAGTCATAAAGGGAGTAAGGGCCTTCTGTATCTTGAAAGGGACTTATCCCATTTATCGTTGCACAAACAACATTCAACAACTTAAGAAACCTCCAATGGAGGATTTAGAAAAGATGCAGAAATGTTCTCCTCACTGTTTTTTATTTTAAATAAAGGTTAAAGGACTTCCCTGCTGGCACAGTGGTTAAGAAGCCACCTGCCAGTGCAGGGGACATGGGTTTGAGCCCTGGTCCAGGAAGATCCCGGATGCCACGGAGCAACTAAGCCCATGCGCCACAACTACTGAGCCTGTGCTCTAGAGCCTGTGAGCCACAACTACTGAGCCCACGTGTCACAACTACTGAAGCCCTCACACCTAGAGCCTGTGCTCCTCAACAAGAGAAGCCACCACAATGAGAAGCCCACGCACCACAACGAAGAGTAGCCCCTGTTCACCGCAACTAGAGAAAGCCTGCGTGCAGCAACAAAGACCCAACGCAGCCAAAAATAAAAATATAAATAAATAAATTTATTTTAAAAATAATAAATAAAGGCTAAAGACATTGTATTAAAACATAATTATAGTCAGCTTCCAATTATGACAGAAAGAAGAGGTCAGCAATCCACCTTACTAGAAAAGTATATAACTGGACAAAATTGTCAAAACACCCATTTTTAGGCCAGCAGTAATCTACCAGAGATGGACAACAAATTGAAAACTTGCTGAAGATTCAAGTAAGAACAACAGAAGTCTAGTACCCACCCACCCCCAACCCCTCACCTACCTCAGTCAACAAGAATGGTAGTCTTCTAACACAGCAGCTTTGCTGCCAGACTGGGAAGAATGGATTTAGGGTAGGCAGTGGGGGAGAAATCTTGTGACTTTACATGCCAAACTTAGTGAACTTAGAAGTGAACAGGGAAGACCCACAGCTTTGTTAGCCCAAAGATGTAGTCTCAGTTGGGATGAGCAGCAGACCAACCAGAAATTTAATGGGAGAGACCCTGGAAGGGTTAAGACAAGTTCTCCATGCATCCCTACTTGACTGGGAATACGAAAAATTAACCCAGATGAGGGAAAGAATGGAAAAACAGAAGACTACAACACAGATGGGACAAATAGAAAACAAACAGCAGAGACTTCCCTAGTGGCGCAGTGGTTAAGAATCCGCCTGCCAATACAGGAGACATGGGTTCAAGTCCTGATCTGGGAAGATCCCACATGCCACAGAGCAACTAAGCCAGTGTGCCACAACTACTGAGCCTGCACTCTAGAGCCCATGAGCCACAACTACTAAAGCCCACACACCTAGAGCCCATGCTCTGCAACAAGAGAAGCCACCACAGTGAGAAGCCTGTGCACCGCAACGAAGGGTAGCCCCCACTCGCCGCAACTAGAGAAAGCCCATGCGCAGAAGTGAAGACCCAATGCAGCCAAAAATAAATTAATTAATTAATTTTTTTAAGTTAAAAAAAAGAAAGAAAATAGCACACCTAAACTTAGCTATAGCATGCATTAAATATAAGTGGATTAAATAAGCACTCCAAATAAAAGGCACAGATTGTCAAATGGATTTTTTTTTAAAAAATGCAAAACCCAACTATACGATACTTGCAAAAGTCCTTTAAATATAAAAAGAGAAATAATCAGAGTAAACAGATGGAAGAAGTACGCCAGGAAAATATTTAACACAAGGAAACTAGAGTGGCTCTTTCATTATATCTGGCAAAGAAAGCTTCAAGGCAAGGAGTATTACTAGAGATTAAAAAGGACATTTTATAATGATAAAAGGATCAATTCATCAAGAAAACTGAACAATCTTAATTATTTATGCTCCTAATAACTGAGCTTCAAAATTCATGAAGCAAAGCTGACATAACTAAAGAAAGAGACAAATCTAAAATCATAGTTAGGGATTTAACAGCTTCTTCTCAATAGATGACAGAACAATTAGACAAGGAATCAGTAAAATTATAAAAGATTTGAAAAACACTATCCACCACCTTGATCTAATACTAATTAGAACACTACACCAACCACTGTAGGACATATGCTTTCAAATGTACACATGACATTTACCAATATGGGCCATATCCTGGGCCATAAAACAATTCTCAATAAATGTCCAAAGACTGAAATCTTATGGAATACGTTCTCTGGCCACAGAAATAATTAAATTAGAAATCAGGAGCAAAAAAAAAAAATTATTTAAAAATCCCCCAAACATTTGGAGGTTAAACAATACAGTTATGAATAACCTTTGGTTCAAAGAAAAACTCACACTGGAAATGAGAAAATACTTTGACCTTAACGATTGAGAAAATACAACTTTGAATTTTATGGGCTGCAGCTAAAGCAGTGCTTAGAGAGAAATGTACAACTTTATTTACTCATATTAGAAAAGAAGTTTAAAATCAATTATCTAATTTCCCACCTAGGGAAGACATAAAAAGAAAAGCAAAGTAAATCCAAAGTAAGTTGTAAGAGGGATATTTTGATAAGAACAGAAATCAATGAAACAGAAAACCTAGAAATAAAGTAATAAAATCAAATTTTCATTCCGTAAAAAGATTATTAATAAAATGAATAAACTCCTAGCAATACTTATTCTAAAAAGAGATAATACAAATTATCTATGTCAAGAATGGGAGGAAGGGACTTGAATCAAGAAGATGGAGTAAGAGGACGCAGAATTCACCTTCCCCCACAAACACATCAAAAATACATCTACATGTGGAAAAATTCTCCCTGAAAGCTAAGTGGAGATTGCAGAAGGACTCTTGGACAACCAAGGCTGAAAGAAAGATACATGCAGAATCAGGAAGGGAAGACAAGTGATCAGGTCAGGATCTGTGCAGAAGGAAGGAAACAATAAAGATCAGAGAAGAAATATATAAAATACAGACCAAAACCAAAAAAAGAAAAAATAGTAAAAATCAATGAAATCAAGAGCTGGTTCTTTGAAAAGATAAACAAAATTGATAAACCTTTAGCCAGTCTCATCAAGAAGAAAAGAGAGAGGGACCAAATCAACAAAACAGGAAATGAAAGAGTTATCAAAATAAGAAATAACAAACAGTATCACAGAGATACAAAAAATCGTAAGAGAAGGGACTTCCCTGGTAGTCCAATGGTAAAGAATCTGCCTTCCAATGCAGGGGATGCAGGTTTGAGCCTTGGTTGGGGAACTAAGGTCCCACATGACATGGGGCAACTAAGTCCATGTGCTGCAACTACTGAGCTAGCATGCCTTAATGAGAGAGAGGCATGCCACAAACTACAGAGCCCACATGTTGTGTAACTTACACAAATTTCAGAGACAGAGAAACATAAGAAAAATGAGAAGACAGAGGAATTTATCTCAATTGAAAGAGCAAGAGAAAACCCCTGAAATAAACAACTAATGAAACACAAACAATTTACTAGATAAATTTTTTATCTAGATAAAGAATTCAAGGCATTAGTAATAAGAATGATAACTGAATTAGGGAAAAGAATAGATGAGCACAGTGAGAATATTGATGAGGAATTAGAAAATATAAAAAAGATCCAGTCAGAACTGAATTATACAATAACTGAAATGAAAAACACACTAGAAAGAATGAGTAGCAGACTAGGTATTACAGAACTCATAGTGATCTGGAAAAAATAATGGAAATCACCCAATCAGAATGGCAAAAAGATAAATTTTAAAAAATGAAACCAGTTTAAAGGATTTCTGGATAAGTGTACCAATATTTGCAACAGAGGGGTCCAGAAAGAGAAGAGAGAGAAAAAGGGGTGAAAATGTATACAATGAAATTATGACTGAAAAATTCCACATGTTCTGGAGCCTGTGCGCCATGACCAGAGAGAAAAAAAACCCTCACGCCACAACTAGAGAAAAGCCCATGCACCTCAACTACAGAGAAGCCCGCATGCCACAATGAAGAAGCTGCGCACCACAAAGAAAGATCCCACATGCCTCAGTGAAGATCCTGCATGCCACAATTAGGACTTGATGCAGCCAAAAAAATAAAGAAATTTTTTTAAAAAATAAGAGACTACTACAAAGTTATACACCAACATATTTGACAACCTAGAAGAAATGGACAAATTTCTAGAAACTTACAAACTTCCAAGACTGAGTCAGGAAGAAATAGACAATCTGAACACACCGATCACTAATAGTAAAATGGAATTTGTAATAAAAATATCCCAGCAAACAAAAGTCTAAGACCAGACAGCTTCACAGGGGAATTTTACCAAACATATAAAGAAGAGCTAATAGCTACACCTCTCAAACTATTCCAAAATATTGAAGAGATGGAACACTCCCAAATTGATTCTATGAGGCTACCATTACCCTAATACCAACACCAAAGATACCACAAAAAAGAAAATTACAGGCCAATATCCTTTATGAATATAGATGCAAAAATCCTGAACAATATATTAGCAAACTGAATCCAAAAGTATATAAAAAGGATTACAAACCATAATCAAGTGGGATTTATTCCAGGGATGCAAGAACAGTTCAATATTCACAAATCAATCAATGTAATACACCATGTTAACAAGTGGAAGGGAAAAAAATCACACGATTATCACAATAGACAAAGAAAAGCATTTGACAAAACTCAACATCCATTCATGATAAAAACTCTCATCAAAGTGGGTATAGAGGGAACAAATCTCAACATAATAAAGGCCATCTATGACAAACCCATAGCTAACATCATATTCAACAGTGAAAAACTGAAAACTTTTCCTTTAAAATCAGGAACAAGGATGCCCACTCTTGCCACATATATTTAACATAATATTGGAAGTTCTAACAAAAGCAATTAGACAAGAAAAAGGAAAAAAGGCATCCAAATTGGAAGGGAAGAAGTAAAACTGTCACTATTTGCACATGACATGATACTATATATAGAAAACCCTGAAGTTTCCACCAAAAACTATTAGAACTAATAAATTAATTCAGTAAATTTGCCAGACACAAGATTAACATATAGAAATCTGTTGCTTTTGTATACACAAATAATTCTATCAGAAAGAAAAATTAAGGAAACAATCAGGGAAGTTTATTGCTAGGTATTTTATTCTTTTTGGTGTGATTATAAATGTGATTCCATTTACAATCACACCAAAAAGAATAAAATACCTAGCAATAAACTTCACCTAAGAGATGAAACACCTGTATTCTGAAAACTGTAATATATTGATGAAGGAATTTGAAAATGACATAAAGAAATGGAAAGATAGCCTGTGTTCTTGGATTAGGAGAATTAATATTGTTTAAAAGACCATACTACCCAAGCAATCTACAGATTTAATACAACCACTATCAAAACACTCATGACATTTTTCACACAACTGGAACAAATAATCCTAAAATTTGGGGCTTCCCTGGTGGCACAGTGGTTAAGAATTCACCTGCCAATGCAGGGGGCACAGGTTCAGGTCCTGGTCCAAGAAGATCCCACATGCCATGGAGCAACTAAGCCTGTGCACCACAACTACTGAACCTGCACTCTAAAGCCCGTGCACCACAACTACTGAGCCCGCGTACCACAAATACTGAAGCCCACGCACCTAGAGCCCATGCTCCACAAGAGAAGCCACCGCAATGAGAAGCCCATGCACCGCAACGAAGAGTAGCCCACGCTCGCCGCACTAGAGAAAGCCTGCATGCAGCGGAGACCCAACACAGCCAAAAAAACAAAATAAATAAATAAAGTAATAATAATCCTAAAATGTATATGGAACCACAAAAGACCCCAAATTGCCAATGTAATCCTGAGAAAAAAGAACAAAGCTGGAGGTATAACTCTTCCAGACTTCAGACTATACTACAAAGCTACAGTAATCAAAACAGCATGGTACTGGCATAAAAACAGACACATAGACCAATGGAACATCACAGAGAGCTCAGAAATAAACCCACACATCTATGGTCAATTAATCTATGACAAAGGAGGCAAGAATATACAATGGAGAAAAGATAGTCTCTTCAACAAGTTGGGCTGGGAAAACTGGACAGCTACACGTAAAACAATGTAATTAGAACATTACCTCACACCATATACAAAAATAAACTCAAGGGCTTCCCTGGTGGCGCAGTGGTTGAGCGTCCACCTGCCGACGCAGGGGACACAGGTTCGTGCCCCGGTCCAGGAGGATCCCACATGCCGCGGAGCGGCTGGGCCCGTGAGCCATGGCTGCTGAGCCTGTGCCTCTGGAGCCTGTGCTCCACAACGGGAGAGGCCGCAGCAGTGAGAGGCCCGCTACCGCAAAAAAAAAAAAAAAAAAAACTCAAAATGGCTGAAAGGCCTAAATGTAAGACCTGAAACAATAAAACTCCTAGAAGAGAACATTGATGGAAAACTCTTTGACATAAATTGTAGTAATATTTTTTTGGATCAGTCTCCTAAGGCAAAAGAAAAAAAAGCAAAAATAGACAAATGGGAACTAGTTAAACTTAAGAGCTTTTGCACAGCAAAGGAAACCATTGACAAAATGAAAAGACAACCTACAAGCAAAGAAAATATTTGCATATGATATGACAGATAAATGGTTAATGTCCAAAATTTATAAACATCTCATAAAACTCAATATCAAAAAACCAAGAACCCAATTAAAAAATGGGCAGAAAACCTGAATGGACATTTTTCCAAAGAAGATACTCAGATGGCCAACAGGCACATGAAAAAAATGCTCAATATCACTAATCATCAGAGAAATGCAAATCAAAAACAGAATGAGGTATTACCTCACACCTGTCTAAAATGGCTATCATCAAAAAGTCTACAACTAACAAACATTGGTTAGGATGTGCAGAAAAGGGAACTCTAGTATACTGTTGGTGAGATTTTAAATTGGTATAGCCACTATGGAAAACGATATGTAGGTTCCTTAAAAATCAAAAAGTAGCACTACCTCATGATCCAGCAAATCCACTGCTGGGTATATACTCAGAGAAAATGAAAATGCTAATTCAAAAATATACATGCACCCCAATATTCACAGCAGCATTATTTACAATAGCCAAGATATGGAAAAAACCTAAATGTCCATCAACAGATGAATGTATAAATAAGGTGTGATACACACACACACACACACACACACACACACACACACACACACACACACACACACACCGGGATAATACTCAGCCAAAACAAAAGAACTGCATTCTACCATTTGCAAAAACATGGATGGACCTAGAGAATATCATGCTTAGTGAAATAGAGAAAGACAAATACTCAACATTATCACTTATAAGTGAAATCTAAAAAATAAAACAAATGAACGTATATAACAAAACAGAAACAGATACAGAGAAGAAACTAGTGGTTACCAGTGGAGAGAGGGAACGGGGGGAGGGGCGAGATGGGGTATGGGATTAAGAGACACAAATTACTATGTTACAAAATAAGTAACAAGAATATATTGTACATCCCAGGAAAATATAGCCATTATTCTGCAATAACTTTAAATGGAGTATAATCTATAAAAATACTGAATCACTATATTGTACACCTGAAACTAATGTAATATTGTAAATCAACTATATCTCAGTAAAAAAAATCCTAATGTTACCATCCAGAAAAAAAAAAGAGACTAGGGGAAGGTATCACTACAATGAAGGAAAGAATGTCACTACAGATCATACAGGCATTAAAAGATTAATAAGGGAACATTTTGAGGACTTAGACAATAAATTTGATATTTTAGCTGGAATGGACAATGTCCTTGAAATACAGAATTTACCAAAACAGATACGACAACAAATAGAAAATCTGAATAGCTCTATACCTATTAAGTAAAATGAATTCGTTATCAAAAAACCTTCCACAAAGAAACCTCTAGGACCAAATGGTTTCAATGGTGAATTCATCAAATATTTAAAGATGCCAATACCAATTTTACACAAATTCCTTCAGAAAATAAAAAGAAAACACTTAACTATCATGTTTTAAAAGGCCAATATAACCATGATACCAAAACCTGACAAAGATAAGAAAATAAATTTACAGATCTGTATTTCTCATTAATGTAGATGCAAAAGTCATTAACAAAATGTGACCAAATCAAATCCAGCACTACAAAAACAAACAAAAACCTGGACAATACATCAGGACCAAGTGGATTTATTCCAAAAATGCAAGGTTGGTTCAAAAAAAAACCAAAAAGTACTAATCATAAACTAAAAAACAAA
This sequence comes from Orcinus orca, assembly GCF_937001465.1. Lineage (NCBI taxonomy): Eukaryota > Metazoa > Chordata > Mammalia > Artiodactyla > Delphinidae > Orcinus > Orcinus orca. The sequence goes on along the minus strand of NC_064563.1, from coordinate 83,467,227 downwards.
CTGATGGATGCCTACAGCTCCTTCTGGGGAGACGTCGTTCACCACTATGGCCAATGTGGATGCAAAGCCCAACACAAAAAGGTCTTGGGCTTGTGGACAAAAAAAAATGTTGTCTGCCATTTTAGTAAACAAAGAATGCCACACAAGCCATCAGTCACTGCAGCTACCACCAACGGTGCACGCTGAGGGGCATTCAGGATGGAGAAAAATAGGCTATTGGCCCTAGATAGTTAAGATGCATGTCAGAGGAATAATCTCAATGAACCCAGACCCTTGCATCTTCCCATACACAGAAAGGCACTAAAATCATTAACTTGAAATGTCTGGATTTTTTTGTGATTTGCAGTAATCTCTTCATGTTCAACTACATTTTTTTTTTTTTTTTTCCAGCAAAACCTCCTTTATATCCTGGCTCCTCCCTTACCTCTTTGGAAAGTTCCACAAAGCTATCTAAGAGGCTGTTTACACACTATAATCCTCAGTAATATCCTCGAATAAATCATAATTCTCAACTTTTAGGTTGTGCATTTTTTTTTTCAGTTGACAGACTTCTGGAATAGGCTTTTTTTGTTTTAGCGATCATTTCTCTCAAAAGGAAAGCCTCACTACAAGCTCCCTGTATCATCTCCTGTACAGAAAAAGGAACTGAGACAAACACAAAGAAGTGAGTCATCCACGAGCACTGATGTCAGCAAAATGGCAGAATGGGCGGCTCCAAACTCCTGTCCCTCCACACAAACACTGACAAACAAGCAGCACCTGTCAGAACCAACTTTGCCAGAACTCTTGAGAAGAGTCAGAAGTTTACGTCAACCAAGCAAATGCTGAATTAAGAAAAAGACCACTTAAAAACGGTAGGAAAGCTCTGTGGCAGTTTTACTTTTCTTGCTACCTCCCCTCCCTGGCTCAGCAGCAGTCTTGAAATCAGCAGCCTGTATTCCCAGTGTGGACCCCTGGTCCCTGGTTCTGGAGGGAGCAGAGCAGACCTTATTCACTAATTATTGTGTTTGTCTGTCCTAACCTGTCTGGGGGCCAAATGAAGGACTGTGTAAAGTGCTGTCTCTGTTTTGACTCACTTGTAACCCACACGGGGAAGGGTGCGTGTGTGTGACAAGCACTGCTCAAGAACTTTGTAAGGCAAACAAAAAATCCGCAGCTACCTGGGGACAAAAGATTCAGGTGGAGACATACAACAGACTGCCTAAGGCCTGGGAGGAAAAGCCAGGGAGAGATTCTTTGGGAAATAAGGACCATTCAAAAGTGTAAAAGACCTGAGAAGACCCTAAGCTTTTATAGTTGGCTGCTCTCCAAAGTTCAGCGCAAGCAGGAAGTGAGGACTGAGGGAGAGTTGCAAACGGCTAGGTGTTAAAAGGAGTGCCCTAGGACAAGCCACTCCACAAAGAGTAGGAAAGGTGGGGGGTTTGTTTTGTTTTGTTTAGCTCCTGGATTTCAAGGAAATCTCTGTCAAACACTAACTGAATATAAGCTAAGCCTTCAACAATTAAGAAAAGCAAACCCAGGGGGACAGGAAGAATCTGGCTTCCAGAGTTAACACATTGTAATATCTGAACGTCAAATTTTCAACAACAAAAAAAATCACAGAGCATACAAAGAAGCGGTAAAGTATGATCCATTCAAAGGAAAAAAAAAAAAGAATTGACAAAACTGTCCATGAGGAAGCTCAGATATTGAACTTACTAGACAAAAACTTTTTAAAAACTGTTTTAAATATACTCAAAGAATAAAAGAAAACCAAGGACAAGGACTAAAGGAAACTAACTACAGCTGTTGAGAGAAGGTCATTGTCATTAATATTGCCAGAAAGAGGCACTGTTGTGTTATCAGATTCCAGATTTTCACATTCTTTCCTCAATTCCTTTATCCCTCTTATATATTATAGTGATTTATTTAAAAATAAATTTAAAAGTCCAAATCATATCTTAGTTTTTAGGTAATTCCATATATATTTAATACCCAAGTATTTCTTTACTGTCAAAATATAATTTATCTCTACCATGACTTTTGCCATCACTGTGTACATAAGTTTTAAAAAAATAAAATTTAAGATTTTACTCATTTAAATATTAATTCATTTAATAATAAATTAAAAGTAAGCATGAGTTTCGTTCAATGCTATCGTGAGCTGCAAGGAAGATTCTTTCAAGGTGGTTGTGAGCTGATTTTTTTTCTCTTTTTCAATCAAAACAGAACTTTATTAAAGTAGTGTTAGGAAAGACCATCTTTAAAAGAATTATTGAACTGAACATAGCATTCACCAAATGAATGTGGTACAAAACAGGTAAGGGGCTCTGCCCTCAGGGAGATTATAACCTAGTAGCAAAATCAGACACAGGTATCACATTCTGCAATATAACTCATGAATGAGGGGAAACCAGTGTTCCAAGACTCTGAGATGAGAGATACTGGGGCTCAACTGATACTGAGCAGGACTTGTGGGGCTCCTGGGCACAAAAGCCTTTCTGTGTCCTCCATTTCTTAATTACAGGAAATAGGCTTCATTCAGCCTCCTTGACCTCCCCTGAGTTGCAACAGGCAGGTTCAAACAGATGCTAATTAGGGAAGGGAGGAGCAGTCAAGAGGAACAATAGTGCAGCCTTGGGGCAAGGTCCTGGTCCCGCCTCAGGAGATATACATAACAATATCTTTGAGCTGTTGTGCAGATAGGGAAGCCTCACCAGGTGGGAGAAGTTAATGGTATGCTGCCCACAAGCACATAGACCACAGACTGTTTGGAACCAGAAGGATGATGATGCTGCCTCCCACTTACCTCACCACCAACCAATCAGAAGAATGTCCATGAGCTGACCACGCCCTCTTTGAACCATTACTATAAAACTCCTCACTACCCCCTCCAGGTGGGGACACAGAGTTTTGAGGGCGTTAGCCCACTGTGGCCCCCTTTGCCTGGCAAAGCAATAAGGCTATTCTTTTCTACTTCACCCCAAACTCTGTCTCTGAGATTTAATTCGGTGTCAGAGTACAGAGGCTGGATTCGGCTCCACAACCACAAGTATGACTGATGGTGCCTTGGAGCACCTTGGAACAGCTGAAACTCAAGTTTAGTAGCTCCCCCAGTTGCTGAAAACTGCCATTTCTAGGAAGGGAAGATTCTTGGTACTGCTCCCACTTATGAAAAGTGGGACCACATTCAAAGAGAAGGTTCCTATTCCTTGTCTTCTTGGGTCTTTTCTATCTCCACCCAAGGACAAAAAGGGAGAGGGTGCCTCTAGGATTGCCTCACGTGGGTCAGAGCTGCACCTCCATGTGTCCTGCCCTGGCTGCCCCCTGTTCCAGGGGTCTCCTAGAGTACACCCCGGGGGAATCTTAAGAGATTTTGAGAAGGATACCTGTCTAGTTGATAAACATCTATTTTCCTCAGGCTCGACCTGAATTTATACCATTAGTGAAAAAGTTTTATTCGACGATCTTACTGAGGACTATATCCTGGGAGATGGCCTCTCAGATGCTCCGAGAAACTACTCTGAAGAGGTAAGTGAGAAGCCAGGATATATAGGAGTTTGGGGGCTGGAAAAACAAAACAAAACAAACATGTGGTCGAACATCAAAAGATTACTGTGAATCACAAAGAACAGACATCTCAAGTTAATGATTTTAGTGCTTTTCTACGTATGGGAAGATGCAAGAGTCTAGACTCATTGAAATTATTCCTTAGATATGCATCTTAACTATCAAGAGCCAGTGTCCACTGCACAGGATGTTTGCTATCTTTCTCCATCCTGAATTCCCCTCAGGGGGCACTGCTACAGTGGCTCATGGCTTGATCCATGTAGACCTGGGATGGTGAGCAACATTCCCTGTCCACACATTTCTCCTTTAGTTGACTCTCTCTGTTCTTCTTTAAAATACAAATATTCCTCAGAGGGAGGTAAAACATTAAGTGGATTCACACTAAGGAAACTCCCTAGGTTTATCATATATGCTTTTCTGTTACCAGCAGCTTAAGAGCTTCACATTTCTGGTTGCTGCAAAAGAGTAGAATATAGGTCGGGGACTCAAAACTTCTCCTACTTTTCAGCTGTGCTTGAAGCTGACTCATCTGGGGACATCAGTGTGCTGTTCTTAATAACTAGAGTGTACTTTCTGGGTGTTTCTTAGCTTAGAGCTGTGCCTAAAGTTAAAACTGCCCTTATAGACTCAAGAGGCCTGGCAGTCCTGCAGCCTTTTTCCTGTCTTCTGACCACACAAGAGACCCAAAGGAAAAGGGATCCAGAAGATCCCTGCAAAAACCTGAGAACAGTTTCTTTGCCTCAGTGGTTTTATTACCTGTTCTTAGTTCCCTGTTCCTTACTGTAAATAATTTGCTATTTTTATAAGAGAGCTAAGACCAGGCCCTTGTGAGCCAGGAAGGACTGAGAGATGAAAGCTATGTATTTTACCCATGACCCAAGGACTTCTGGCAAGCTGTCTTACCTGAGCTGGGATCTGCCTTTTTCTCCTGGACACAGAAATGCCTGTTTTTACAAAAGGGCCTACTTCTTTTTTTAAGACTTTGGGTTTTTTTTAGAGCAGTTTTAGTTTCGGTTTTTTTTAGAGCAGTTTTAGTGTCACAGCAAAACTGAAAGAAAGGTACAGAGTCCACATATACTCTCTGACCCCCACTTGCACAGGCTGCCACCAAAATGGTGTAACAGGGAAGAGCCAAATCTGACTCCATGTTGGATCTGTTTCTTCTACTTTAACTTTTGCTTCCCATTGCTTTTGTTCACTAAAATGATACTGTCTATACACAATGGCCTGCCTCAGGGAACCCTACCCCTCTGCCTGAATGTTAAACCAAAGTGCCTTGGTTCAGGGAGGCATCCTGACCCTGTCCACCTGTGGATGGCTGCAAGAAAGAAGAAATTAACACATCCCCTCCCCGAGGCTGGCCATTCCAGGGGATATTTGCAAAACGTATGGCCTTTTTACTTTACTTCCTCATTTCCTCCCCTTCTCTATGCTGTAAAAGAAACTGGCATCCAGACCCCCGACAAGATGGTTACTTTGAGACATTAGTCTGCCATCTTCTCCGTCTGCTGGCTTTCTGAATAAAGTTGTACTCCTCACCTCAACACCTCGTCTCCAATTTATTGGCCTGCTGTGCAGCCAGCAGAGCGAGCTTGGACTCGGTAACAACTGGACATTTGTTACAATCAATGAACCTACACTGACACATCATAATCACCCAGATTCCAGAGTTTACATCAGAGTTCACTCTTGGTGGTGTACATTCTATGGGTTTGGATAAATGTATAATGACATGTACCTACCATTACAGTGTCCTACAAGGTTATTTTCACTGCCCTAATTATGTCCTTAGCTCCCAAAAAGACCTACTTTGAATCATGGAAATAAAGTCTCCTGGGATTAGTTCCTAACCATTTTCAGCCTTCCAACCCCATGTGGCTGTGGTCATGACCTTCTGGTCATAGCTTATCAGGGTACCAGAGGTGCCACGGGGACCAGCATGCAGCCCCCAGGGCACACTAGAGAGGCTGCTTCCATTGGGACCAGGATCCAGTATTTCACTTATTCTAGGTTCTTCCTGTCCAAGGCCCAAGTCAACCTCCCAACCAGTGGGATGTATAATTCAGTGCTTCCCAGTCTTAGCAGAATCCCCCGTGGACAGTCAGAATCTTGACTGAAAGAAAAGAGCTCCATGCCCACGGGTCCCAGTCACCACTGCTGCTGATCTCTTGCAGTGGGATTGTGTGAGCTGCCCTATTCTCTGCGCTTGGCTGGGAGGAGCAAAGCAAGCAAGCACTTGAGAAATGTTGACCCCTAGGAAGTCCCAGACTCAAATCCCCCTTATCCCCTGGGAGGGGCAAACTGAGTAAAAGAGACAAACCAATTTAACTAAAGACCAACCAAACAAACAAAAACCATACTTAGATATTCTTGCTCTTCTCATCAGGAGGGCTGGATTAAGACATGAGTTCAAAACAAAAACAATTTAAATCAGGAAATAAGTGTAAGGAATCCGAAATTTTCACACGAAGATTGCCACAATAATTTTTTGGGAATCCCTAGTTCTCTCCCCCGCACCGCCCCCCCACATCGCCATCTAATCAACAGTTCTTCTCCCCTTCCTCTCCCCCTCCCTCTTCATGGCCAGAACCCTCTTACTGTTGTCTGAAACATGTATCTAGCCCATTCCCTACATCTGCCATAAACCATCCTTAAGAACAAAGCAAGTGGGAGAAACATATCCTGTGAAACTCACCACTTTGGGCTTCTGTCTCCTCTTTTCCCTTGAGAGCTAGAACAGCCATCAGCAGCTGCTGCTGGGAACCCAAAGGATTAGGCTGACGAACGAGGGGCTGCTGGCTGCTGGCAGGGCCTGGTGGAGGAAAGAACCGTGAGAACCTTTCCCCATGGTCCATGCTCCCTGCTCCTGGTCAGCCAGCGTCCTGAGGTCTGAGCCACAGATCACACTCTTGTGAGCTGTGCTCAGACCCCTCATCTCAGACTCTTTCCCTCTCCCTGTGTGCTTGTCTCTCTCTTACACAAACATGCAGTTTCAAGTAAGTAACCCTATCCAGGAAGGTGGCTCAACAACAGAAAGAAGTGTTTGGAGATCTAAGTTGGAATTAACTTTGCCCCGGGGGCTAAAGTGCAGAGCCCCTCAGATGCATGAAATTTGCTCAGAACTAATTAGACAAAGCAGATACTAGCAACATTCCTCCCCTTCTCCTGTGTTTTACAGTGAAGACATCCCAGAGAAAAAGTCAGAGGCACATAATGAGAGTAAATACGGTAATCTGGTCACTTGCAAGTTCAAGTACTGGACTTGGGACTTAGTAGTGCCAGATGGGGGGCACTTACAGCCTCCCTCTGACCTGGACTGAAATGTGGGTGACAGACAAGATTGGCTCAGATCCTGGGAAATAATAACCTATGACTACAGCACAGGGAAGAGGAAGCACTGCCCTGACCAGAGAGGCAGCCTCTCACCCAAGTGAACTGTTTGTTCACTCCTGTGAAAAGCAAACGATTAAGCTAATGCTCCAGTCTTTAACAAGGCAACTACTTCAGGGATATTGATGTTCTGATTGATCCTTTATTCCTGATTGTTCAAAGTGGACCTCAAAGGAGAAGTCACAGCAAAGAAGTTACCACCTAACAGGCATGGTTTTTCTTTCTCTTTTGCTGCTGCCCCCAGTTCCATGTGAAAGAAGTGTGGGAACACAAATGTATCTTAAGTTTGAGGTCAACATCGCTGTGGGATGTGTATGTGTTGGCCTTGCTGCTCTCCACATTTCTAAGGTGGAAAAAATCATGAAGGGAATCACTTATACTGAGTCTCATTCATAATGCTTCCTGATCCTGCACTTGCCTCCTAGAGAAATAATCACAGTGGAAACCTCAACCGTAATGAACCGCCGTGAGTCACACATACACTCAGCCCACTCTCTGTTGCAGTTGGAGCCTCCTGACCCAGAAGGTCGGGGACTGTGGGAGCTAGACAGTGGGAGCATCCCAGCCCTGGTTCCGCTCAGCCTGCTGAATTAGCGTTGGCAGACCCTGGGACAAACCCTGAGACAAAGCAGCGTGACAGTCACAGGGCCTCAAGTCCTCAGTGAGGGGTCCCTCCTAGGCCTGCCACACACTGCACAGCCCTGGGGCTGCACTGGCTTTGCCCCAGTGAGTTTTCTGTCTCCACTTGCCAGGAGAGGAACCTTGTCCCATAGAACCGAGCCTCTCCTACAGGTGTCAGCACCACTAAACCCTCCTCCCCACCTCACAGCCCAGCCTGGCTGAGCCTATGGCCAGGCACTTTGCTTTAAGGCAACTCCACATCTGGGGATGGTCAGGAGTCACCTCTGAGGCCACTGAACCTTGACTCAGTGAGTCACGTGTGGCAGGCACTATCCCCGCCATCCCATGGATGGCTGTGCGACTCTGCTGCTGGGAAGGCTGATGGTCACCACCGAGATGGCCAAGGTAAATGGATTATCTCCACTGGGATGGGTGTTTGGTCTCTAAAGATATGGCCAGAGTCTAAAATATTCTAAGCAAGGCCCCAGAGGCTACAGCTTATTGAATTAGTTGGTTAATACAAAAGATTATTTTCCCATACAACAAAAGCACTTATTTAAAATACATTTTAGTTATATAATAAACTTAGTCTAAACAAGGGGTTCGCAAACTACGGCTCAGAAGCCAAATGTGAGCCATTTGGGGTTCTTTTTTTAATCATCGTTATTGGAGTATAACTGCTGTACGATGGTGTGTTAGTTTCTGCTGTTTAACACAGTGAATCAGCTATATGTACACATATATCCCCATATCCCCTCCCTCTTGCGTCTCCCTCCTACCCTCCCTATCCCACCCATCTAGGTGTTCACAAAGCACCAAGCTGATCTCCCTGCGCTATGCAGCTGCTTCCCACTAGCTATCTATTTTACGTTTGGTATATATATGTCCATGCCACTCTCTCACTTTGTCACAGCTTACCCTTCCCCCTCCCCATATCCTCAAGTCCATTCTCTAGTAGGTCTGTGTCTTTATTCCTGTCTTACCCCTAGGTTCTTCATGACATTTTTTGTTTTTTTCTTAGATTCCATATATGTGTGTTAGCATACGGTATTTGTCTTTCTCTTTCTGACTTACTTCACTCTGTATAACAGACTCTAGGTCCATCCACCTCACTACAAATAGCTCAATTTCGTTTCTTTTTATGGCTGAGTAATATTCCATTGTATATATGTGCCACATCTTCTTTATCCGTTCATCCGATGATGGACACTTAGGTTGCTTCCATCTCCTGGCTATTGTAAATAGAGCTGCAATGAACATTTTGGTACATGACTCTTTTTGAATTATGGTTTTCTCAGGGTATATGCCCAGTAGTGGGATTGCTGGGTCATATGGTAGTTCTATTTGTACTTTTTTAAGGAACCTCCATACTGTTCTCCATAGTGGCTGTACCAATTCACATTCCCACCAGCAGTGCAAGAGTGTTCCCTTTTCTCCACACCCTCTCCAGCATTTATTGTTTCTAGATTTTTTGATGATGGCCATTCTGACTGGTGTGAGATGATATCTCATTGTAGTTTTGATTTGCATTTCTCTAATAATTAATGATGTTGAGCATTCTTTCATGTGTTTGTTGGCAGTCTGTATATCATCATATCTCTTTCTCTGAATAAACCCAGGAAAGCCTTTTAAGAACTCTGGTAATTAGATGGAGCCCACCTGGGTACCTCTGGGTAACTAATTCCCTGTCTCAAGGTCTGTAACCTCAATCACAGCTGCAAAGACCCTTTTGCCAATATAAGGAAACATTCACATGTTCTGGGGATTAGGATATGGATGTCTTTGGGGGCCATTATTCTGTCTCCCACAAGGAGACAATCAAGATATCATAGAGGAGTGTCAGGAAGTTAATTAATTAAAATATTAGGCTATTTTTCTGCATTTCATGATGTTTGCTACTTGTCCTTTTTAGTATTTGTTATTTATTGTAATTTCACTTCTCCTTCTTTCTCACATAGAGAGAAAATACATATTCTCTTTGGTACCTAATTATGTATTTTCAACTTTGTACTCTTTTTTGTAAAGACTCCTCCAGTTGTATAAGCCTCAGACCCCACGTGAGCTGACATGAGCCGACACATGGGCACCTCTACTCACCCATTGACTCAACTGGGAACTTGATGAAATCTCTCCCACTGCCAGCTGGGGAGAGTCTACTGCTGGCCGGGGTGGGTGACCCGTGGGCTCACAGGCCAGCAGGGGAGCCAGGGAATGCTAAGTGGAGCTGACTCGTGTCTCACAGTGACCCTCCTTCTGTCTGGGCCCTGGAGAGTCACTTTCCCAGCAAATGCAGCACATGGACAGGCCCTTAGGGCTGCCCAGAATGACATCTCTGCTAAATTTCAAAACCTAACAGGCAGCACCTTGGACCTCTCACTGGGCATCTTCTTTCTTGTACCTAAAGCCAACCAATTCCCATGTCAATACCTGATTTCTGGCCCGTTGGCCTGGATGCAGCCACAGCACCGTTCCGGTGGTCTCTAAATACCTGACTCCAAAGGTTACTAGTTGATGGCTTCCCATCCTCCTATCTCCACCCCCAGGCAAAGTCTTCCCAGCACCTTCGTTCTACTCCTTCCCTTTCACACGTTCCTTCTGTAGTAGAGGAGCGTGCATGTCACACATTTTTCTGATGCTTTCTAGTTTGGAGTCGAGATCAGCCACCTATCCCGTATCATTCATGCTGAGGGTGCTGCATCTCACAGCCTAATCCCCTGAGCAACAGGAAATCCCGGGTCCTGAAGCAGGGTCTCATTCAGCCTAGTTTAGGAACCTGAAATTGCTGAGTCCGCTCGCAGCACCAGGCTCCCGTTGTGAGCCTCCTGTAACCTGTCCTCCTTCTCTGCTGCTCCCAGCTCACCCCTGGGTTCCATCTAGTTTCCATCCTCGAGGATGCCTCTGCAGTCCTTTCCTTGCTCCCTTTTCACCCATGAAAGTAGCACCCTGTGCTACTCTCCTTTCTCCCCTCCCTCCCCACTCCATTCCTCTCCTCTGCTCTCCCCACCCCCCCACCCCGGGGATCCTTGTTCCTTCTACTGCAGAAACAATTCACATTTTCTTTAGAATTTGCCCCCTTATCCTCTGGTCTCGGTATGCACCACTCTCCTTCCTTTCTTTCTCCCCAAGTTGGAATCTTCTCCCTGAACAGCACGCTCTCCACCCACAGTGGTTCCCTATGGGCCGACTTCTGAGGGACACGTGCCTCTACAGTTCCTCCTCCACTTCTCTCCCTGCCAGATCAGCCCGTGGATGGACACAGATCAGCTGGTAACATCCCCAGAAAGGCACACTCTCCTCTTCCTTTTCATGCTGAAGGCCATGTTGGCCTCTTCCAGCAGGTTCCAGTTATTTATGAGGAGCCTTAGCACCAGAGAAGTTAGTGAGTAGAGAGAGTCAAAGGCCAGTGGCAGGGGCTAGGCCCTCTTGACAGTGAGAGCAGGACAGTACCTGCCACATCTCCAGCCCCAGGGAGCAAAATCCAAAGTCCTCTGACCTCCAGGTGACAGCAGGACAGCTGGGTCCTGTTTGGTCACAGTTAGTCATTCCCTTGTGTACCCCCATGTATGTCATTCATGGAAGACCTCCCTTCTCCCTAATTTAATAGGAGACCTGGGACTTTAGCAAATGAAGTTACTGCATATATTTACATCAGCCTGGTCAGGCCACTGCTGCATGCACCCAGGACTGAGCCTTCAACAATGTCAACGATTTCTTAGGCAGCACACACTGTGGAACCATCCTGAATGTGCAGCCACCCCAAAGCTCTCCAAAGGTCCTTTGCCAAAGCTGTTTTTTTTTAAAGGGCTTAGTAAAAGGCCCTGGCTGGTGAGAAACAAAAGAAAAAGCTCCAACATAAACAATGAGGAAAATACAAAGGCTAAGAACCACTGAATCTGCAGAAAACAGGCAGCATCAGCCCCAGAAAAACTGCAGGTCCTTTTAGTGGTATGGCCATCTGCTCACATGAGCCTCTGCTTAGAAAGTGAAGGATGTGGAACACAGATGGAGCCTCCCTGGAACTGCTCAAGAGGGCCAGTGGACTGACACATGCTCCTCTGACTGTGAGAGGGAGGACCTGCAGCTCTCCAGAGTGCAGGGCCAGATGCCTCTGGATATGGCTGGAGTGACAGCAAAGTTCCTTGGTCCCTTCTGCTGTAACCAGCATTGAGATGGCAAGAATTGAGGACCTTAGGGAATCACTTTCTGCCCAAGAACAGAGAGCTACCCCAAAGGACTCACATGACATGGAGGGCTCTGTGTGAAATGAACTGCCTAGGAACAAGTCTGCACAGAAACGAAGGAGGTTTAATAAATGGTTTACCCACTCAGAAACGCATCTTGTGAAGGATGCAGCACAATGTTGAATTAAGAACACCGGTCTTGGGACTTCCCTGGTGGTGCAGTGGTTAAGAATCCACCCGCCAATGCAGGGGACATGGGTTCGAGCCCTGGTCCGGGAAGATCCCACATGCGGCGGAGCAACTAAGCCCGTGGGCCACAACTACTGAGCCTGCGCTCTAGAGCCCGCAAGCCACAACTGCTGACCCTCGCGCCACAACTGAAGCCCACGCACCTAGAGCCCGTGCTCCACAACAAGAGAAGCCACCGCAATGAGAAGCCTGCGTACTGCAATGAAAAGTAGCCCCTGCTCACCGCAACTAGAGAAAGCCTGCACAGCAACAAAGACCCAATGCAACCAAATAATAAATAAATATTAATTTAAAAAAAAAGAACACAGGTTTTGGAGTCCGACTGACATGGGTTCAAATTCTGGCTCCACCACCTAGTAGCTAAGCCATGTCAACTAATCACTCGCCCACAGAGGGGGTGAGGATGTGTGCACTCAGGGCAGCAAGCCCCAGTCACATACAAACAGTTTATTAATTTATTCATTCATTTATTGATGGCTTTTCCTTGCTGAGAATTTACCCCATCTTTGGTATTCACACTAAATACTGGATTTTACAATTAATTATTTTTGCAAAGGCCTCACTGAAGAAGTATTTTACTTTCATGGAATTTAAGAGGCGATCATTTCCACCCTCTGCTGGCTAGATTTCACACATTCCCAAGCAGTGAGGAACAGGTGCAAACCTCAGAGTAAATACAGCTGGAATGAATTGAAACTGCACAGCTAACTGGTCTTATTAAATTCACATGAAAGAGAGATGTGGCTGGCACATACCAGTCACCTAGTCACTGTCATTTTCCTGCCCACAGGGCATCGTTCTGTAAGAAGGGCTGATATAAGAGTGGAATAGGATCAAGACTGGGGGTGTTGGCTGGCACCCCATAGACCCCAGTCCAGATCGACATCTAACAAAGCTCCAGGCCGTCTGTTTCCATGATCTCTTGCCAAGTAACAAACCTCCCCCAAACTTACTAATTAAACCAACCACCATTTTATTTTCTGTCATGCTCCTGTGTGTTGACGGGGCTCTGCTGGGAGTTCTGCGCACACAGCATGTGTAGACACTTAGCTGGACTGAGACACGGGTTAGGCCATAAGACGGTTAAGATCTCTAAAAGGCATCTACCCCCCTGTCTCCCTCCTGGCACAGCTGTGCGGGGACGTGTGGGTGCAGTGCGCGCTCACCCCACTATTACGGGCCTCTGAACCTCTCTGTTCCCCTAGGTCCATCAGGAGAATCTGCTTTCCCAAGGGGGAAGCCTTTGTCCAGTGAGGTAGAAAGCTTCCCATAGTCTACCCGGCCCTCTGGCTGCCCCTGGCCCCCCAGTCTAGAATGGGGACTGGGGAAGGCAGGGAGCTTCTTTTGTCTCTTATACTCCTGGGGACAGGTTTCCTCCGGCTCCCTCTTCCAAGAAGGAGAAATCCTGGAAGAGGCCGCCTCCACAGAAACCTCGGGGCGCCTGGGAGTGAGGGGGAAGAGGGCAGGGTGTGGGAAAGACCGAGGTTCGGCCTGGCGCTGAAGCATCCCAGAAAGCGGCTCTGGTGCAGGCCCTGTTGGAAGCAGTGCCCACCTCCCGCATGAATGTTGCAGGACAGTCTCCTCCCCCGCTCCCCTCCTCCAGCCGGCTCCGGGGCCCAGCACCCACTGACAGATGCCTGAAGAGCGTCCGCCTGTACCCCTCCTGTAGCCCCGACCCAACTCAGAGGCAAAGGCAGGGCCCACAGAGGGTGTGACTAGTGTCCGTGTCGGGAGGGGACTGGGAGCCAGTGCCCCACGCGGCCTACCTCTTGCTCTTTGTCCTCTCGCAGCACAGCCATGAAACGCAACGCCCAGCTCTGGTGCCCAGTCCAGAAGGGCACCTACGAGATCACCCGGAAGACTCGGCAGCAGTGCCAGGCCTGCCGCCTGCCGCCTGCGCAAGCTCCTGGAGAGCGGCTGCAGGAAAGACAGCACAGGCCGCGCATGCGGGCGTGGGCACGTGAGCCCGAGCAGGCTCGGGCCCCGAGTGTGTGAGGGCGCGTGCGCAGCCGTGGGATGTGTGCGGGCGCGTGCGCAGACGAGCGGGCGTCGGCCTGAGGCCAGCTGCCTCTCCTGGAGGGGTGGAGGGGTGGAGGGGTGGAGGGGTGGAGGGGTGGAGGGGTGGAGGGGTGGAGGCGTGGAGGCGTGGAGGCGTGGAGGCGTGGAGGCGTGGAGGCGTGGAGCGCGTTTGCGCTCTCTGTTCTGGGAGGCCAGGTTCTCTCTGGCCAGGGTCATGCCCGCCTCGCCCCTCAGTTGCGCTAGTGTGATTCATTTTGTTCCCTTCATAGTTGTTTAAGGCAAATTGGGGGCGGTGAATTGGGGACGGGAAGCTGGAGACGCGTGGTGTGCTATGACCCCCCCGTCTTCCACCAGCTGCCCAGACCCGGCGTCCTCTGAGGAACTGTGTGCCGCCAGTGACAGGGGGGTTCTCATTTCCCCTGTCCAACTTTGGTATAACTGTGCTCCCAGGGACTCTGAGATTAAAGCACATGGGGAAAAGGCTGGAAGCTACCAGAGCATATTTCTCTCCATCAGTCACAGAGGGACCCGAGACCCTGGGCAGACTTTCAGGGGCCAAGTTCCTTGGGCATTTGGGCAGAGAGCCTTTCCTGCAGACCAGCAGTCCCTGCCGTCCCCTCCCTGCCAGGATCCCCACAGCTTTGCTCTGCACACACAAGTGGGCCCCAGAAATCCAGGGAAGACCCTAAGGCTACCGGCTACATAGGAAGTGGCTGGAGTCGATATTTCTTGCTAAGCAGTAGCCCCAGCTCTCTGGGGTCTTGGAGTCCCAGAGATCTTGGGGGCCTCTGAGGAGTCTTGTTGGTATCTGATCCACCATAAAAGAATAATCGGGTGCATTTATTGAACAACTATTATGTACCAGGAGCTGTACTAGGCATTTCCTGTGCAGTGTCTGATCCTAGCAGCAGTGTGAGGTGAGCACTGTCACTGCAGATTACCAAGAAGGAAACTGAAGGCAAGAGAGGTTAGGGAGCCTGTCAAAGTCACCACTAGAAAGTGGCAAAACCGTCACTCAAGCCGGTGCCTTAAGATCCAGAAGCCTGAGCAATTCCCATCGCTCCACGAAGTTGTCTTGAACCCGTCCTTCCCCAAGTGTTTCTTCAGAGGAGCCCAGAGTCCTGGAGAGTCTGAAAAAAGGCAGGTTTCTTGTCACGAGCTGCTGCTGCCCGAGCCCCTGCAGGTGCCTGACGCTGCTTCTGGCTATCCCTGCAGTGATCATGTCTGACATGGCTGTGGAGCAGAAGCGGGCCTTGATCAGGAGGAAGAGGAGAGAACAGATTGGGACTCAGCCCCCTAGAGCCAAGGCTCTGACTGAAGAGCAGCAGATGATGATCAGGGAGTTGATAACCGCTCAGGTGAAAACCTCTGATGGCATCTTCACGCGTTTCAAGAATTTCCGGGTATGAGGCTTTAGAGACGGCTCAGCTCCTGCGCTAGCTCCTCAGAACCCCAACCTCATTCCCAGCGGTTCTCAAAGAGTGGCCCCTGGACTTGCAGCAGCAGCAGCATCTGGGAACTTGTAAGAAAGGCAAAATCTCAGATCATCCCCTATCTCCTGAATCAGAAACTTTGAGGTTGGGACCCAGCAGTCTGTGCCTTGACAAGACCCCTCAGGTGATTCTGACTCAGGTCAGGAACTCTGCTCTCTCCTTCCGCAGCAGGTAGAAATTGAGTCTGCGCCATAAATGGAGTTACGGACAGCTGAGTTGCCCCAGGGTTGCTGGCGTTCAGGGCTTTATGAGGACAGGGGCAGGACCTGCAGGGGCATGACATTTCTGAACTGGTTTTACTGAACCAATAAACTCCAGTGATCTCAGCAGTGGTAGCTGTGTCTGATCCCAGTGCCCTCTGCCACCTGTGCACACAGGTATCTCGGTGACCCGTCCAGCTCAGAGAACTGGTAGCCAGTGGTCTCCAAAGTCTGTTTCTTTCCATATTTAGCTCCCAGATCCTTTTCTCTGAGTTTCTGGAGTGCAAGGTCAGGGATGCTTGGGACACACCCCTGACCATGCAGGGATGTGAAGGACCATGAATTAATAGATCCACCTGATAGGAGAAGACCAAAAAGAAGGAACAAGTGCTGTGTGTGGAGGTGGGGTGTACACTCCTGCCACCGTGCAGCCACTCAGGGTGCAGCTGTGGCTGTGTATGCCTGTCTGGGGCCTGTGTCAGAACCTGTTTGGGGGAATATATGCTGTCTCTCCTCTCTTCTCTCCCCCTCCCGGCTCATGTCCCAGCTGCCAGAGGTGCTTAGCCGTGTCCACAAGATTCGGAGTCTCTGCAGACTCAGTCAAATGAAGAAGCTGCCAAGTGGTGCAAGATCAGGGAAGATCTACGTTCAGTGAAGGCCTCCCTGCAGCTGCGGGGGGAAGACGGCAGCATCTGAAACTACAAGCCCGCAGCCGACAATAGTGGGAAAGAGATCTCTTCCCTGTTGCCCCACATGGCTGACACGTCAACCTACATGTTCAAAGGCATCATCAACTTTGCCAAAGTCATTCTCCTATTTCAGGTAGGACCCAGGGGCCGGGTGGATGGTGTGGAAAGGAGCAGGAAATGGCCAACAGGTTCAAATGGTCTGGGGTAGATTTCTCTGAATTTGGGGGACATTGGTGCCAAAAGACCCTCCTTTACCTCTGCCCCCAGGCCACCTGGTCCTGCTGGGGAACGGAGCCCTCGCTGTCTGTATGGCTCATTAGCTTTGTGACTGTGGCCTGCCCTTTAACCTGTGTCTCAGCCTCTTCATCTGCTAGACAGGGGCTAAAAATGCCTACCTTGCAGGGCCGTTGTGTGGAATAAGAGAATATCTGGAAGAGCATTCATCACATACACGGTGGACGTTCAGAAAGTAATCCCCCTCCCCATTTCCCCGCAAAGAGGCAGGAATCACAAGTTGACAGTTCCAGAGCAAAGGAAGAGTTGGAAGGAAAAGGAAGGAAGTCCAGAGGGAGAAGAAGGAAAGGGCCAGGAACAGACGCGGGGTCACTGGCAGTCTGCTGCCCAGAGAAGGCTGAGAAGGAAGACAAGGGGCCGGGATGCCCCAGAGCTAGGCGTGAAGGCAGCAACCACTGGGCAACCGGGGTGAATGAGAGACCCTGGACCCTTCTGGTGTGGTGGTAACCACAGCCACACAATATGGAGCCTGTCAGGGCTGGAGATGGCACTGGGCATTTCTTCCCTGGGGTCAGCCACTGGCCTTGCCAGGCCTGGGCAGGTGGAGCTGAATCACACATGAGGAGCCCTGATTTCATCCGCAGGCAGAGGGCAGGTTCTCTTCCAGGAGCCCACAGGTTGCCCTGTGGGTGACACGTAGGACTTATTTACTGGGGTGATGGTGGCCACAGGCTGGAGTGGGGTTCAGATTGCGGCAGAGTAGGTCAAGGGAGCAGGGAGAAAGGCCCCCTTCCACGCATAGACCTGGCAGACCCCCACCAACATCTCATGACCCAGACCCTACCACCAGGGTGGGAGGCCACTCATTTCTCATGACAACCAGTTTGGGGTACAGCCACCCCAGGAGGCAGGAGTTGCTCTCACCTTCATTCCACAGATAGAAAACCAAGGTTAAGGCACGTGCGCGGGATCGCAGCTAATCAGAGGGGCCAGCTTTGGAAGCAGAGTACAGCCTCCAGAGCCGGTCCCCTGCCCGGTCCTGGGCTGGGAGCTGGGCGGGGCGGGCGGTGAGGGCAGCGAGGGGACACACGGAAGGAAAGATCAAGTTCACGGCATTCGTGACTCAACGCCATGGATCTAAAAGAAGGGACTGAACTCCTGAGGAGACCAAAGCCAGGCAAAGGTCCTCCTGAAGAGCTCCCTCCTGGGTTTTCAGTTGGAATGCCTCCATCAGTGGGGAGATGGGGGCCCCTCTCAGGTTGGGAGGAGTGTCAGTCTAACCGTGAATACTGGAGGCATCCACTGTGGCTGGGCCTGTGCTCAGTGCTACGGGTGGAGCTCAGGGCATCCAGGCTGCCTGGAGAGAAACAGAAGAAACAGCAAATCCCAAACAGACGGCAGGAAGCAAATAGCCCCGCTGCATGGAACTCATGCTGGAGGACTGGCACTTGCAAAAGGACTGCAGTCTGGAAAGACCTCTAGGAGGCACAAGGACAGCTTGGCCCAAAGGACTAGCAGAGTCTACTTAAGTGAAGCTATAGGGGTACTCATTCCAAGTGGGGAAACCGAGGCAGAAAGCAGGAGGCCAGGGACCAGGAGCCAAGGCATCGGCTGGGGGGTCAGTGGCTGTGCAGGGAGCTGGAGGTGATGGGGCTAGGCTGTAAGGGCCTGGACACCAAGCTACATCAGCAGTGGACAGTCCCTGAAGGTAGCAGGAGACCAGAGGAAGACGGCAGGGAGGAGGAATCTGCTTGCTGGCTTGGGACAGGGAGGGATTGGAGGCAGTTTGAAGGCACCTGCAATAATCCGCAGGGGGAGGAGCCCATCCTCCCTCGCCTCTTCACCACCCTCCCGCCCTGATTCTGGATTATGGGAGGAGGTGCTGGCCTGCGGCAGTTTCCTAGGAAGCGGCATCTCTTCCTTATCCTTTGCTGCCAGGGACCTGCTCATCGAGGACCAGATCTCCCTGCTGAAGGCGGCCGCCTTTGAGCTGTGCCCACTGAGATTCAACACAATGTTCAACGCAGAGACCAGGACCTGGGAGTGTGGTCAGCTGTCCTACTGCTTGGAAACCCTGCAGGTGCCCGAGAGATGCCTGTCTGCCCCGGCAGAGGGTGGGAAACAGCCGTGGAGGGAGGAGAGGAGCCACGCCAGGTTACACGGGTCCTGGGATTGCAGGGCATAAGATTGGGCAATGGGAAAAAAGACCTTGGTGAGGGAAGTCTGGGTCTTGGGTCAGCTTCCTGAGAAGTTTACCCCTCCAGCCTGCACCCACCCTACAGGTGGCTTCCAGCAGCTTCTGCTGGAGCCCGTATTGAAATTCCACTACATGCGGAAGAAGCTGCAGCTGCATAAGGAGGAGTATGTGCTGATGCAGGCCATCTCCCTCTTCTCTCCAGGTGATAACCCACCTGTCGTCCTACCTGGCTTCCCCGTGCCCCTCCCCCACATTTCCAGGCTTGCTCACATCCCATCAGCTTCAGCTGAGGGAGGCAGCAGCCCCTCCTTTGCCTTCCCCAGGGAAGGTCCCAACTGATGGCCTCGCCCTCCACTCACTGCTCAGCCAGGACGGGGACTCTGGCTGTTTTCTCCTAGGGTCAGAGGGGTGATGCAAAGCCCTCTTAGCACCCCCCTCACTTCCTTGCCTGGGAATTCCTGGATCTGGAAGGTGGTTGGCAGTTTGTCCCCTCTGGGATGGACCAAGCTTGTCTCGGCCCCCATGGCCCTTGCGGGGACCGTACCACCTTCTCCTCCCCACCAGACCGCCCGGGTGTGGGGCAGTGCCACTTGCTGGACCAGCTGCAGGAGTGGTTCGCCATTACCCTGAAGGCCTACATCAAGTGCAACCGGCCCCAGCCCGCCCACCGGCGAGCAGCAAGCAGAGAGGGTGTGAGGGGGTGTGAGCCCTGCCCCCAGGCCCCCGACTGTTCTGGGTCTCTCTGGGGGCGCAGACCACAGCTGCTCCTGGGGCAGCCTCTAATTACCAGGGCTTTGGGACCCTGCTTTGTGACCTCCACTGAGGCCTCCTGCCCAGTCGACCTAGAACAACTACTGTTTATCGAGAAGAGCCAGCCCTGGTGCCAAGCAGTTTTACATGCACATCACCTTTCATCTTGAAAACAGCCCCATGCAGTGGACGCCATCATATCCTGTAAGGGACTGGGGGCTCTGGGCGACTGACCCGGGTCCCGCCCCAGGCAGGTGGGGTCTGGAGATGGATCCTTGCGGGCCAAGCCTACAGCCCACACCCTTGAGCACTAACTACCTAACCACCTCCCAGGACAAACAACAGATAACGGGGTAGGAGACTCCTTAGTTAGTCCTGATCACAACCCGAAGGAGGAAGGCTGCTCAGGGCTTGACCAGATAGAGGCTACCCCCCGTTCACTGGGCCTCCGCAGCCCTGTGACCTGGTACCATGGTCCCGGGCTGGACGGGGGAAGGCCAGCACTGGGTGTGCTAGTGCGAACATAGAACCTCAAGTCCTTACTTGGCCTCCGCTGCAGCTGGCTTTTGAGCTTGGCCTCCTGGGATGCTGGGGGTGGCCGTGTCTTGCTTTGCTCAGTCCTCCCCTGTACGGAGCCAGGAGGCATCATGGGGAAACTGGGGCACGAGGTGTGTCTCAGACACCAGATGCCAGGCTAGATCCGGGGAGGGACTGCTGCCTGCGGCCCGTGCCTCCACAACTACTCCACCCCATCCTGACCCCCGTCCATTAGCCACGGCAGTGATGTCCCCCCGGAATGACCTATTCACGTGGT
The DNA here is from genome assembly GCF_937001465.1 of Orcinus orca. Lineage (NCBI taxonomy): Eukaryota > Metazoa > Chordata > Mammalia > Artiodactyla > Delphinidae > Orcinus > Orcinus orca. The sequence goes on along the minus strand of NC_064563.1, from coordinate 83,446,841 downwards.
GCCTGCAATGCCTGGTTTTCCCACAGACGTCCCTGTGTACAGGGACTCAAGCCCAGAGGAGGAGGTACGAGTGGGAAGGGTGGGTGCACCCCTGCAGGGCCCAGGCTGTTCTGCCCCCTCATCTGCAGGCTGAAAGGGAAGCTTAAGGAATTCAGCCAAGCCTTGTCTCTTGGCTGACCTGTGAGATGAGATGAAAACCTGAGATGAAAACCCTCAAATGTGTTCAATTTCAGAGGGGCCCCAGTGTTGGTGGGTGGGGGCAGGGCGGGCCACACCCCCAACCCTTCCCCTGACTGGCCGGCAGGTTCCTGTTCCTGAAGATCATGGCTATGCTCACCGAGCTCCGCAGCATCAACGTCCAGCACACCCAGCGGCTGCTGCGCATCCAGGACATTCACCCCTTCGCTACCCCACTCACGCAGAAGTTGTTCAGCATCACAAATGGCTGAGCGGCCGCCCCACGGCAGTCAGAGCCAGAGCCCTGGGAGCCAGAGCCACCACTCCTGGGGCCACACAGACAGACACTGACAATGCCGGGCAGGTCCTGCCTCTCCAGGGAACTCACAAAGACAGCCGTGAGGGTGGCAGGCTAGCCTTCCTCAGCCCCCAGCTCAGCCTGGGGAGAGCCAAGCCCTAGAGCCTTACATGAAGAGTATGCTGGCCCCTTGGTCAGGCCTATCGAGAGGCAAGGGCACCCTCCCCTTAGAAAAGGCCCTGGGTCTGGAGATCTAGTATCATGGTGGGAGAGGGGAGAGGGGATACGGTGCCTGGGGCTGGGGCATCTGAGGGTCTATGCCCACACCCAAGTTCATTAGCTTCTTGGGTATTTTCACTGCTACATCTGCTACCCCTGTCTCCCACTCGCCAGCCGTTCCCAACCCACAGCCTCCTGTCCTGAGTTGCTCCGTGGGTTTCAGGCCTGTGTCCACCAGCAGGTGCATTAGCGTCTGAGGGAGTCTTTTAGAGAGAGGCCAGAAGGCCTGCACCAAATGTCACAAGCTTGTCATTACCTGTCTCTGTGTTTATTCTTCCCTCCTTCTGGGCACCTCATTCTGTGTCTCTGCATCCATTAAAACACATCATTAAGCACCAACAATGTGCAACCTGCTGTGGGGAATACATGCTGACTGACATGGATCCTGACCTCGAAGGGGTTATACACGTGTGTGACTTGGTGCAGGTTTGCTTCACAACCGACCTGGGGCTGGGTGGCTCCTGAGGCTGGAACGCCGAAGGCTCTGTGATGAGGCTGTACTGACGGCACTTAATAAATGTGTTCCTGTTTACACACCTGTTTGCAGAGCTGAAGAGTATGAAAGTGTCTGCTTTGTTTGTAACCACTTTGAGTAAAAATGTTGCTGCATTTTTCGAAAATTACATTTCAACTAACTTTACATAGGGCATCACACACCTAAGAACCAGGCTTAGCAAATATGATCCTGTGGTTAACGTCAAATCAAGGCAAGAGGACTTCAATAATTAACTTATGGCTAGATTTAAGCCTTTTTTGGCCTTCCTTTCTGGGGGAAAAAAAGAAATGTGGGGGTGGTGAAATAGAGATATTATATATTTGTATATATTTCTAAATTTTTATTTTACTATTGCCCTTTACATATCTGAAGACTGTTGGTGTGAGAACATAAAAATGCATTATTTGAGCTTCCCTGGTGGCGCAGTGCTTAAAAATCTGCCTGCCAATCCAGGGGACACGGGTTCGAGCCCTGATCTGGGAAGATCCCACATGCCGTGGAGTGACTAAGCCTGTGTGCCACAATTACTGAGCCCGTGTGCTGCAACTACTGAAGCCTGCGCGCCTAGAGCCCATGCTCCGCAACAAGAGAAGCCACCGCAATGAGAAGCCCGCGCACCACAGCAAAGAGTAGCCCCCGCTTGCCGCAACTAGAGAAAGCCCGTGCACAGCAACGAAGACCCAACGGAGCCAAAAATAAATAAATAAATAAATTTATTTTGAAAAAATGCATTATTTAACTTGGTTTGCTCATAATTATTCTATATAAAAATTTAAAATGAATGATTTAAAATGTAGTAATTAATTTTAAATGGTTAATATTTTGATGCAAATGAAGCTACAAGTTAACTGAATTTTAAAAAACAGATACTGGCTTAGCTTTTACCATTTTACAGGAAGGCCAAACTTGGAGAACATAAATCATTAAGACTATAAATCAAAGCAAACAAACATATTCTCTGCCATCCCTCCAGCCTCTTCTGCATCAAGGGGACATAGAACGCACTCATTTTTAGAAAAGAAACTGAGGGGAAAGGAGCTCCTCTTTCCAAACACAATGAATGCAGATTTTGCCCCCAGCAATTTTGTCTAATTATACTCATTTGGAAATATAAATGTCATTTAACTGTATTCATATATACATCTCTTCTTTCCCACTGAAATAATTTTGAGTGTGCTATTCACTCAAGAGCCTGAAATGGTTGTTAAACGTAGACTACGATAAGGTGAGAGCAAGGTGAGATTAAGGTGGGATGTAGAGTAAACTCCCATCTCCCAGTATTGATTTTAAAAACACCTGGGCAGTTTCACAAACATTGAATTGATATGTACATATGAATTACATATATTATAAAAACTAAGTGCAGTCCAAGCGCAGTTAAGATACAATGTTAGATGCACCAAAGAGCTCACACTGGATACTTCCTTTCAGCAGCTTTGTGCATCTCCAGTTTTAGGGCTAGGAGCCAGATTCAACTTTCCTACTCTCAAACATTTGAATTTCCCTATACTCCCTTCCCTGAGCCCTTGAGCAGTTGAACCAAATGTCAGTTTCTAGGCATCCCTGTGGCCCCCATTCTTTTCCTAGGTCTTGCTTCAGTCAGGTGAGGATGGAGTCAGTCTCCAAAGCTCAGGAGAAAAGCCCTTCTAAATAAGTTACTGCTTACCTTCTGGCTGCCCTGTTAGTAGAGCCCTCCGCCACCAGTCTCTACCTGGCCCGGACTTTAAGGATCGTTAAAGCCTTGACATCAACAACTCTTGTGGGAAGGCCCAGCGTGTCCTCTCCTTTCTGGAGAAAAGAGGATGTAAAGAGAAACATACATTTAATGGACCATCCCTTCCCAGCTTCTGACAACTTGTGGGCCTCATCATGCCATCTTCTACAACTGTTTTAGTTTTCCCCTTAACTGCAGCTCTCCTAGACCTGAAGGTGCTAGTGGGTGGGTGAAGTATTTTTGCACCTGAGAGAGGGGTGACAGCCCCATCACTTTTGTTCCCTTCCTTTCACAGACTTCTCCATGAAGGGGAGCTGCAACCTGAGTGCTCCCTTTCCTAACTACACTTCTGGAGCACCTTCTCAACTGGCATCCAGCCTCACTGCTCTCCTGAGACATGATCCCGAAGGACTGGTTCGTCACAACATTTTGGAAGACCTTAGAAATTAACGACGCAGTCTTTCAGGAGTTTTTAAATTAAAAAGATATCTTGTTCAATCCCAATTCAAATATGGCAGGAAATAAGATAGTAGTATATCCCAAACAAACGCACTTCAATGCCATCAGGAGACCCATCCCACAAGTGACATCTTGCATATTTGTGCTGATCCCCACCCTTCCCCCCAAATCCCCGCAACTGGTAAACATGTTAAACTAGTTTACAAATATTAGCTAAGCACACCACCACAATAATAAGTAAATAAAGAGGACCAGACTTTATCCAATATAAATTTGTTTTTATTGAAGCAGCAGTCACATGACTTTATATCTAGCCTTTAGATTAGGCCTGACAGAGTGAGCCAGCCCTAAAAAAAAATGATGTTTCTTTTTGCACTAAGAGACATAACATGTTTACATACATCATCCAGTATTGGAAATGAGCAGACTCAAACACAACGTGTTGGTTACCTGGGAGGTACAGCCCCACTGTTTGTGGTGTTCATATAATTCACAGATACTCCCAAAGACCATTACTAATGGGATGAAAGTTAAAAGAAAATACAGCTACACCAAACCATGAACACAGTAATCAGACAGCAGCATATACACATTTTAAAAATTTGTCCCTTTCAGGGATGTATTCTTTCTTTTCAAAGCAGTGTCTGCAAAGCTTCCTCTACATCAAAGCCAAAGGTTTCCAAGATGGAAGCTGCACCTGTTGGGGCTATACAATGGAATAAGATCATTTGAAAGAAGAACTGGTGTTCACATCTTGATTTTTATAACAAAGATTCATGTTTCTCTAATTGGAGGAACGAAGTGGTGATGTGACTACATATTGCAGTGGCAGAATAGGTAGGGTGAAGAAAAGAAGGTTGGGTACTGAAATAAAGACCACACACTTGTGAATTTTAATTTCATTTCCAGGCTAACCTACTTTTTATTTAATGCAAATTACAGTACCAGTTAACTATTTCCAAACCAAGTCACATAGAACGAAATGTATTTACAAGGGAATGGGGAAAGGGAAAAAAAACATTGAGCATACTTTTCACAAAAAAGTTTATATTTAAAATGAAAAAAAAAAATCAGTCACAGAGGCATTCAAGTAGTAATAATGTTATACAGATTTTGCTTTTCCTTTATATCAAGACAGATTTGCACAAGTGTTTGCAATAGTTTGTATACAACCCACAGTCCTTTATATATATATATATATAATAAATTTTGTTTTTTAGATTTGATTTTAAGATGGAAGTGGTCACGCTAATTGGTATGTGTACAGGCCCAAGTGATCCATCGGCAACACATTTATGAATGCAAATTTTACAGGCAAGCACATTTTCATACATCTATCTGTATCTGCCTGTAGACAGATATAGTAAGAAAAAAAACTTAAAAATTAACACAAGGAAGTCTACTTTGTCAAGCTAACCCCTTATGTACTGGTTGTCATTTTGCTTTTATTGCAGAGGTGCAAAACGGAGCAACAAACTTGAATAAAATGTCATAACCCTTGTGAAAATAATCCAAACCCCAGGGATTACTTTCAAAGCCTCTCAAACATAGACCTTAGTCTGGGACTCTACTCTGCTTCTAGTTGTTTCTCTTACTTTCAGTGGCTCAGGTTTCTATTAGAAAAGACAGATTTTATTGTAAAGCATGCTTAGTTTATTTTTCTGTATAGGGGAGAAAGTGTTCGACTCTGTGATTAGATGATCACTAACATGAACAAGAAGAATCAGATACAATTTTGGTTTAAAACAAAGAAAAATCCCCAAACTTCTGGGAATCTGGCACTGGCCAAACTTCCTTTGGAAGATTCCAAAGTTAAATCCCTTAAAAAGGAAAGGGAAAAAGAAATGAAATGCCAGTGTCTTTATATCCACAGGGATAGAGAATACAATAGTCCTCTCAGAAACCTTTGCATTGGTGCAGACAAGATGACTGGTTAGGCAGGCTTTGTTAAAACACAAATCAAAAATACGTGTCTAAAAATTAAGAGGACTTAAAAAAAAAAGGACACAGCACGTTGCTGGAAAGAAGGTGCAGTCTTCTGCCTTGCTGGAATGAACACGTGATATTTCAAAAATAGCAACCTTTGGTTTGGTAAAGTTTTTTTTATTCTACTCAAGACATATGGAGTACTTGGAGGCAAAACAAATTTGATTTTTTTTCTTTCGAAAAAGGCCTTCATGATGTGCACACAGTAAGAATTAAACTGATTTTTTTCAAAGATAAATTAAAATGACATTTCATTGAACAGGGGTAGAGGTGGCAGGAGGGAGGAAAGTTCCCTTGCGAAAACAACAGTCCTCATCATGCGGGCGGCAATTGTGCAGCAGCCACTAGGAATTGCACCACAGCATTTTAGACCACTCATGTATCAAAACTGATACATTAAGAAACTTTGATTCATAAATCTAATTCTCTCTCTATTTCTTTCTCTCATTTGGGAGGGAAGTAGACAAGGAGGAGAGAGAGAGAGAGGGTGGAAGTCTCCCGGAATCTGCTGTTTGTAAGACCCATGGTTAGGGTTTGGGGACAGAGACGAGCAAAATCTAATCTATTCAATATCCTCCAGCTCTAGGGCTCCCTGGCACTACACTAAGTCCCTGGATGGACCGAGTGAAATGAAACTGGTCACTGCAACTGAGGAGGAAACAGATGTTCAGAACCAAATCAAAGGCAGGGCTTAAATGAAATGAGATTATGAACATGGTTTCCTCTTTCCACTCCTGAGCATGGTATCACTGAAATTAACTGTGGAAGGGGCAAAGATAATGTGTTATGAGTGAGCTATTATTTCAAAGGGAAAGGGGTGGGACAGGGAGACATGGATAGAGAAACCAATTAAAACTTCCAAAATGAAAAACAAAAAAACAAACACATGGAAGCGAAGGCACTCCAAACTATATAGATACACTATACATTGCTAGAGTTATTGTTACAATAATACAGGCCGGTACCTACTGTACAGAGTTAAAACTATATGGCTTTAAAAAGCTCGTCTACAATTTGTCTGATTATTAAACAGAATCACTGCCCTGAACAGTAACTTTTTGCTCATTAATAACAGTTCCTGGGTCCACATATTTACATACAAAACAATAAAACTTAAATTTAAAAACATTGAAAGAAAATATAATGTACAAGCTTGAATTTGGTGAGGAGCTTTTTATTATTATTATTATTTACAAAAAGATATTCAGAGACCTGGATCTCACTTGTATAAAAGAGTTCTGTGATCCCGCCATGATCCTTGAGAAAGAAAAATCATGCACCTCAGCCCTCACACACACACACACACACACACACACAATAAAATAAGAGAAAAGCATCTGACTTTTCTCTCTTCTTCTCTTACCCCATTTGTGGGGGGAAAGTGTTTCCTAAAACAAGCACAGATTTTTATGGACTCTAGCAAGTATACCAAGTCCAGAGTAGTGTCTGTGTCCAAATGTTTGGCTGGGCAGTTTGGTCTGAAAGTAGGTCCATTCCTTTGTCACAGACCTGCTGTCCAGCTTCTTTATAAATCTTTTCTGAAAATGGTCTATCAAAGCCATTCCCTTTAGGAATTATGCTGCCAAATACTTTGATTCAGACTTCTTTCAAATCTTAATTTGCTCTCGGAAGCTCATGATGCAAAGTAAAATTCAATTTGATTTGGTTTGACTGAGTGTGTTTCCCTTCTCATGAACTCTGATATAACCAGAGGCTTGAGAAACGCTTCTGTGGCTTCAGAGCTTAGCCAGACAGTGAGTGAAAACTAAGACGGCTCACCGTTGTCTCTCTGGGTACTGGTTCATGTCAGCAGGCAGTACGACTCTCTTGGAGAGTCACACACACTTTGTTAAGAAGCAGGACAGGGTGCCGGGACCTGCGTGAGGGCTGCCAAGACACTCTACTTCCAAATCACCTGGAGGGCGAGACCCCTAACATGTCCTAAGGTGGCAACAAGGAGGGTGAAGGGAGGTTACACACAATCTGGGGCTCAGCTCTGCAGCCCTACAGTTATCAGCTAACCTTGGAAGGTATATGGGGGGGGAAGGAAGGAAGGTAGGCGGGAAAGGCGGCCATCACTCAAGTGATCTTTAAATGTAAAGTACAACTGATTGTGCCTTAAAGATTCATTAGGTCAAGTAATGGCCCATAAGCACCAAGGTGACTAAGGTTCATTTTAGAGTATATAAGGCCCGCATAGATGTCAACCTTAAACATATAAACCAAACTAGTTGTGAAAACCTATTTCCTCACTGCCAACATAATCCTTCAATTCTCCTTGCTTTCCAAGGAATATTGCTTTTTCTTCAAAAACAGAGACTGATTCTTACACTGTTCACTGATTATACAAAGAAAAACAGAAACAAAAATTCTTAACTGGGTTTGGGGGGAAACATTCTTCTCATGCTTCAACCAGTCAATTTTGATACTGTGGACAAAAACAAACAAACAAACAAACAAAAAACCCAAAACTAAAGGCAGTATTGAATCTATGTATATAACATATATACACACATTTATATAATCAGCTTTCCTATAAAGTCAGCAGGTACAAGTGACTGTTTATATCATTTTGATGTGTAGTTTTTAATATTCCTACCATCTAAAATTATAATGGTCTATCTCACATGCATCAATAAATAAAATTTAAAAAGCATGAGGTTAAAAAGGCTGAAATTAAATACAGATTCTAGATTTGGATTTAAAATCAGAACTATGTGCAGAATGTGGCACTTTCTGCAAGCTCATTTTGCAATTAAAAAATATGAAAAATAAACCAGTAGACTGTTATAGTTCACATTATTTAACTGTGATGTCCTCTCAAGTGTATCTTTCCAAGGGAAGCAACTTTAGAAAAAATCTGGACAAATTCATCCAGTGGTGAGACCTGCCCCTGGCCTGTCCCCTTCCTCCAGGTTCGTCAGCTTTTGACCTCTGCAGTCAGAGGGGCCAGCTCAGCACCCTTTTTAGTCTCCTCCTAGGTCACTAGATTAAAACTGTACTAAGATTTATAGAGAACCTTTGGTCAGGCAAACAAAGATCCACACACAGAGCACACACGCTCCTCCTTTGACAGCTTCCTACGTAAGTTTCTTCACCACTAGCACTGATTAAGAGCAAAATAAAACCTTAACAAATCAATTAAGAATTTTCCCCTTATAGATTCAAACTTTATTGACCTCCAGGGTTACAAATGACACACATTTCCTTTTTTGTCTGCCACACCTGCCATCAACATGCCAAAGGCATGTCTTCAAGTACCCGAGGATATGGATTAATTTTACAAGTGACATTTAAGTCCCCATTGAGTTACACCTGCTAAGCTCCCAACCAATTTCAAGCTGTGCACTATACCCAAGTCTTACACTTGACTTTAAAAGAAAACAAAGTTCAAAAAAACTTCCGCACAGAACAAAGTTTTCTTCTTTTGTGGAAGGGGCATGAGGCAGGAGTCCTGTTTTTAAAGTATACAACAGCAGACTTTTGATAAAAAAAAGATTGTCGTGGGAGAGAGACTGTGTGTTCTAGTGCCCCGCTTTCCCCTCCCCACGACCCCTCCCAACCCCTGGGTCTCCCTCAAAGTGAGAATACAATGAAATTGGTTTGTATTTATAGATATTTTACAAGGTTAAATAAGAACAACAATAATAATAAAAAAATTGAACACTAAAATGAACAGGTTTTTTTTCTCTTTTTAATTTTCTTTCCAAATGTGACCAGTGTTGCTGAGTGACACTCAAGTAACTGGTGGTTTTTCCTGTGCAGCTGGCTGCTCGGGACTGTTCAGGTGGAGTTGGAAGCTGATGCGGAAGCGGCGTTATTGGTCTGTCCACGGTCTCCAGCATTAGCATCTGCAAATCAAAAGCCCCAAGAGAGAGCATGAACAATGCTGTAACACCCCAGAGAGAAAAGTACGCGGCCTCAACTGCAGGCTGAGAGCTATATCTGGAACGTTGTTTTGAATATGGCCAATACTACGAAATCTGAATTTTCTTCTGCTTAGAGTTAAGTATGTGCGTTGGCCAGGTCTTGGTACAGAGAAGATGGTATCTTTGAGTAAGTTACAGACTCAGGGAGCCAGAGACCATTTCTGTCAAAGCTCTTGCCACAGCTGGGATTAGCAGAGCATGAATACTCAGCTGGACTCTAGCTCACTTGAAAATAAGTGAACAGTGTACAGCTGTGAAAACTTGCTAAAAATTCTGAATGGTGTTACACTATGCCATCTGCTTGAGTGGGTGAATGAGTGGGGCAGTGAAAGTAATATGGGTCAGTGGTGATGGGAGAAGCACCAAGCATAAATCAAACTCAGCTGCTTGCTTTCTAGGTACAGTCCCCCTTCGTTATTCATACAAATGGAAGACACAACCAGCAAAAAGGAAATTTCAGCCATTGTAGTACCAATTCCCTTATTCAATTCAATAAAGCATCTTATAGTCAAATGTCTTAGCACTTGAGCTTACTTTACCTAATCCTTTAAAAATACATATAACTTTACAACTAACTTGAACCCCTGCCCCCCCAACTCACACTTTTTAAGGTCCATTATTATTTCACAGCCTCCATTAACATTTACACAGACATTTAACTGTGTCCAGACTGGCTCTCCATCTCCGGTAGGCAAGATACTACTGTTTCAGTGGCTTGTCAAGTGGCATCCCTATCATCACACACGTGACTGGGAATATACTGCTAGGCAAATTTTCTCTCAAAAACTTCACACTAAGCCCTGAGCAAGAAGGGAGGTGGCTTGACTGAGATGGGCAACTTCCAAGAGCCATCGCCCTAGAAGTCCACCACCCTTGGCTATCAAGGCTAGGGACACCAAAAAACAGACTCAGAAGTTTTGTCTCTCTCTCAAGACTGTAGCTCTCCTGTATCCTATGTTGAGTAGAGTAAATGTTATGGTTGAAGGCGACATTTGGTCTTTGGATCTTTCTACTTTGAATTTTTTAATTGAGCGAGAAACAAAAGACCCCAAGGATACACAGCAACTGTAGCTTAAGGAACTCTTAAGGATTAGCTTTTCAGTTTATCATTTTGATAGCCACTCTTTAAAAACTATACTTCCTTCCTAAATTCCCAATTGTTCCTCAAAACAATCTACCCTTATATACATTTAACTCAGCCTTTGGGGAAAAAATGTTTATATCTCTTAATAAGAATGGTTGTGTTTAATTCATTTTACTTTCTTCAAAACATCTATAGCACTATTTTCATGAAAATAAACACAGACATTATGACATCAGGATCCACGCGTTAGTTTCATATTGCCCATGGCATGGCATCATGTTAACTTATCTGCATGGCACATGGACAGGTGGCAAGAGAGGGTATATGATATATAGCATACAACCTAGTCTCCAAAGGCAGGCAAACAGCCTTTCCCAATAATCAGTCAGTAATTGTACTAATACCTCATTCATTAACTCTTGGTTTTTCCTGGATATGCCCTACTTAGCAGGAGTTTTATTCTCAATGATCATCCAAATTCTGTGCATCAATAACCTAACATCAATTCTTATCCAGGCCACAGGTTCCTATAAGGCTTTCTCAGGAAAAATGTTCATTTTCATAATTTAGGCACAGGCTACATTAAAAACAACACTCCTGAGAAAGCCTGGAAGGCACAGAGATATTTCAGAATTATAATGCTCCTCACAAACCCATGCTTATTATTGCAGCATTTCTCATGTTTTGGATGACACTCAGAACCTGAATGATTATCATCAAACGGCACTTTCCTCTCATTTTCAACATGTGAAGACGACAGGTAAAACTGTCCCATTCTGGTCTTCCTCAGCACTTAAGAGATCAGCACACATACCAGCAGTGTTAGCAGCTCTGGCTATAGCAGCCATTAGCTATTGGCCAACATTCACCAAGGCTCCTCTACATTGCCACCCAGCCCATTACATTAATTTACTCTTTGGGAATACCTTATTTAGCTACTAATCTGCTATTGTCCTTTCAGCAGCTATTACCTATGAGCTTATGACATTCCCAAAACTAGTCTTCCCTTCCTTGGATAAATTCAAAGGCTGCTTGTATGATCATAATAAAAAGCATAAGCCTTTTAAGTGGGCATATAACCAGAAACAAAATCACGTTCTGAATAATAAAAAACATTCATATTCCTCAGGTTTGTAATTTAATGATCTCTTATTTTTCTTTGAATTATTTCCAAATCACCTAATGAGTAAAATTTTAACAGCTAATTATTTTGATTACAATTATCCTTGATATCACAGGATAATATAAAGTCATAGCACTGGACTCATTCATCAAAAACAAACAAAAACCCTATGCCCTGTGCAATGAACTCTACTTAAAATCAAATTATACACGTCTTTCCTGAGAAAGGAGAGTTCTCTGCTTTTCAGAGGGAGACAAAGCACAGGGAGGAGAAAAGCAAAACAAACAAACGTGACTCTCCATAAACGCAACAGTAGCTCCAACAGACTGCCTGGTTTGCTAAATGAGCAAAACTATGTTTTTAAAGTTCTTCTTGGTACATGCTTATTTTGATCTCACTGTCAAGTCTGTAAATTTATTTTACAGAGTTGAATCTGAATATGGACCCTCTATAATAAAAATGTTCATTAATTTAAAATTCTGATAAACTGTCACTAGACTTAGATGTTTACTGTAATTTCCGTAACTTTTCTTCTCAAGCATTTAAAACAGTAACTTTTTTTTTGACATTCTTTTTTTTAAATATTCTTTTCCGTTACGGTTTATCAGACCGGATATTGAATACACTTCCCTGTGCTATACAGTAGGACCTTGTTGTTTATCCACTCTATATGTAATAGTTTGCATCTGCTAATCCCAAACTCCCAGTCCACCCCCCCAACACCCCTCCCCGTTGGTAACCACAAGTCTGTTCTCTATGTCTAAACAGTAACTCTTTAAAAGCAGCAAAGCTCATTTTGCCTCTCCTTCATTCCCTTCCCTTTACATATGTACTGGTAAAAGTGATGCAACCTGGCATTATGATTTAAACTAAGATCTTTTGATTATAAAGGATCCAACTATGAAGAGTCAAAGATTGACTATATAGTCTCTTGTTTTCAGTCTTGAGATGCTCTTCTGAAGTTCACAGTGATATATCTTCCTTAAATCTAATCCAATTTCACAAAGTTGTACAACTTAATAACTGTGTGATTTTGGAACAAGTTATTTAACCTCTCTACCCTCAATTTCCCCATCTGTAAAATGGTGATAATACCACCCATCTATGTAGTAAGGCCTAAGAAGTGCTTAGTAATTGTCCAATAAATGGAAAGGTAAAAGAGACATCTAGAAATACAGAGATGTATAGTTTAGTGTGACTGCAATAACCACCATCACCACCACAGTAAGTATCAGTGGTACCAGCTGTTGACATCTGGGTGCTTACCAATGTGCTAGACTATCATACTAAGTATGTTGCAAGCATGTCATTTAGCCTACAAAGCAAGAAACAGGTACAATTATTGCACCCATTTTGCAAATGGGAAAAAATGGATGCACAAAGCGATGAGATAATGTGTCTAAGGTCACAGAGCTAACAAGTGGAGAGCTGAGCACAGAGGGAACAGAGGAGGAATATGATTACCTTTATGCCTATAGGAAACAAGCAGAAAAGATTTCCTAGCAAAGGGAGAAGAGAGGACTTTCATTCAGGCCTAACCCCTACATAATCCAGTGTGATTTCCAGAAGTCTATTTCTATTAACTAAAGAGTTACTACATTAAAACAGGTGAATTTATAATATGAAGAATTAAGAGGATGGCTATTTTATTATCTAATTTTCAAACAGTCTCTATGGGGTATACAGAGATACAAGTGTTTTGGAAACAACTATAGAGCTGATATTTCACTGACTTCCAACATTCCTAGAAACCAATGCTCATTACCACCCCTCTGATACTGCTGCACAATAAACCAACTAACTAACAAACCAAACGAAGGATGGACTTGAGGGAGAAAGGAGAGAATAATCAGTTTTGGGGGAGGAAGGTATAAGACCGTTCTTTTACACTGTGGTAGCCACCCTCGAAGATGACTTCAATGAGTCATGCACCTCTTGGTGTCCATGCCCTCATGCAGTCCCCTCCCCCAGTAAATAGGGATGACCTGTGTAACCAACAGGATATTGCAGAAGTAATGGTGCGTGACTTACAAAGTTAGGACATAAAAGACACTGTGGCTTCCACCTTCTCCTCCTTGGATTGCCTGGCCTAGGGGAAGCCAGCTGCCACAATGTGAGACACTCAAGTAGCACTACGGAAAGGTCCACGTGGTGAGGGACTGGGCCTTCTGCATACAGCCAGCTCAGAGTCACTAACCACACGAATGAGCCATCCTGGAAGTACAGCTTCCAGCCCCAGGCAACCAGCCTTCAGATGTCTGAAGCCCTGGCTGACATTTTGGCTACAACCTCATGAGAAATCCTGCCCGAGAATTATACAGTTAGGCTGCTTCTGAATTTCTGACCCATGAAAACTGTGTGAGATACTAAATGTTTATTCTTTTTTGTCTTTTATTTGTTTTTAAAAATGTATTTATTTTTTTACTTTTGGGTCTTCGTAGCTGCATGCGGGCTTTCTCTAGTTGTGGCGAGCAGGGGCTACTCTTCGTTGCGGTATGCAGGCTTCTCACTGCAGTGCCTTCTCTTGTAGTGGAGCACGGGCTCTAGGTGATCAGGCTTCAGTAGCTGTGGCTCGCGGGCTCTAGAGCACAGGCTCAGTAGTTGTGGCGCACGAGCTTAGTTGTTCCGTGGCATGTGGGATCTTCCCGGCCCAGGGCTTGAACCCGTGTCCCCTGCATTGGCAGGCGGATTCTTAACCACTGTGCCACCAGAGAAGCCCGAAATGTTTACTCTTAAGCTGCTAAATTTTGGGGTCTCTTGATACACAGCAGTAGATAACTAATGCATACATATAGGTCAAATACTTAAATGCCAGTTAGGGTTTGTGTTCACAAGCCTATGAACCAAGTCCCTCTACAAAATTAGGTATGCTCCTAATAAACTGTACAAGCAAGAAAGATTGCATCAGATGTTCAATTGTTTTTTCCCTAATGCTGAGAAGAGTCTAGGGTTCTATGACTTTTGTATTGGATATGGCAAAGGGAATTTGTGCATGTACTGTATTGAGACCAATTTTACTCTGTGTGACTTCAGATGTAAAAATGACAAGTTGGGCAATCCCACAGTGAAACTAAGGGTGAAGCTCTAAGGTATTAGGTTCCCAACAGAGTCCACCAGGCTGCGATTTTTAACCTAAATTTTTATGTACAAAATTCCATATCTGATACATATATTTTTCAGGAGAGGATTCACAGTTTTAGTCTCAGATTCTCAAAGATCTGTAAGAGTTGCTACATAATCGAGTCATGGATTTGATGGGCAGCTGTCTCAATTCCGAGGAAACTGCATCATCTAGCTGCTCAGGCGGTAAACCAAAAGTTCTTACCTCGATTCTTCTCCCCCACCCCCGCCAATGCATCAGCAAGTCCTGTCCATATTCTCCCTCCAAATGTGTCTGATCAATGTGTAAATGTGGAGGGGAAGGTCCCACATTTACAAACTGTCACCAAAAGGTTTAAATAGAAAAGCAGAAAACAAGGGAACAGGTCAGGAGGAAAGGACAAAGAATAAACAAAGGAGCTGGGGTTCCTAAGACTCTGTTCAGTATTCCAGAACTATGGGTCTATAAAAGTTAAAACCTTCTAATTGATACAAGTGTTCATTGTCTGGCTCAACAGCAATAATGGAAATGTTTTATCTGCACTCTCTAATAGGATGACTGCTAGCTACATATGGTTATTTAAATTTAATTGAAATTAAATAAAAATAAAAATGTAGTTCCTTATTTACCCTAAACACGTTTTTAGAGTCTCAAAAGCTATAAAATCATTATTGGCATATTAGTAGAAGAGCGTATTTCAGATATATCAAATCCTTTTGTGCTTTACATGTACTTTACAAGTATACTTGGGAACTTTAAGTATACTTTTATTTCCTTATTTCCTTTATTATGCTCTCCCAAGCCTATATTATGTATTTCTATTCGCCAGCTATCCTGTTTTTATAGCAAGTTAGAAATGTCTCATGACAGGTCAACTCCTCTAAAAGATAAAGTTTTGGAGGCCTGGGCCACGCTGTTTGTACTGTGTAGCTAACTCAGGATGTTGCTATTCAAGCTGTTCCAAGTGGAAATGCCTCTACTATAAAACTATGTCTCAGACATTCATGTTATTAACTGACACATGAACAAACAACACATGAACCATTACTCACAGAGAATTAAAGGTATACCCCAAAGTTATATTTAAACCGAAATCATAATCCACACTAATGAAATCAAAGTAGTATCAGTATTAAGGAAAAGGATTCAATTTTCACTTTTCTCTTTATACTGTCTACTATGATTTTGACAATTTTGTGTGTGTCATAATGAGGGAGAGAGAGGGGAACCACTCCTCAGCAAAGCACCATCACCTCTCATGTCACATTATTCCAAGGAAAAGGTGTGGCACAAGACTCCATGGTGGCTTCAGTCATTTAAAAAATAGAACTGAAATTCAGGTGCTAGTGAGCCAATCAATCCAGCAGCAAACCTGGAGGGCTTATCAACAACACTGTTTATACTTGATCTGCCAGCAGTAGAGGTCTTAGCTGCTGTGAGTTCAGGGGCAGAGCACATTTCAATTAAGAGGCTTGGTTGTTCAGGGTAAAAAAACTGAAGGCCATGGGGACACAGGATATATTTTCATCTTTTAAGTTAAAAGACTTATCTTAGGAACAAAGAATAAAAAAAGGCATATGAATATAAACAGGTAACTTCAGGTAAGGAACTGAGGAACACCTGAAGAATACCCGGAAGAATGTCTTATAGGACACTCACCAACTTAATCAAGAAGGTTTTATTACATTACTTTTGGAGGAAGAAGGAAAAACCCAGGTAAAATTTTTGACTTAATAGGAAAGAACATGTTTTACATAAAAAGAAGCAATTTCCTAGAAGTGATACTTAGCACTGCTCTGGTGAAAATAATGACAAAGATGGTTTGACTTTAGATACCTATATGCAAACTCACTATGTGAACTTGAAATTCTAACAGAGGGTAGATATAGTCTCACTGGTGTCAGTGAATTTGTCAAACTGGCACATATGGATGGAAGTCTGTATTTCAAACACAGAGCCAATAGGAGGAAATGGGTATAGCACTGTACCTACACCCATCTTTTTCATCTGCTAAGTTGGTAATGCATAAAAATACACGTGTGCACATGCACTCTGCACCTCCCCCACCCCACTCTGGGCTGGCTAGTGTTGAAGTAACAGAAAAGTGAAAAAATATGTGCATTACCACTGTAGACTGGGACAAACTTTCTGGAAGGCAATTTGACAATATGTATTAAAAAAAAACTTCCTTATATCTTTTGACTCAGGAATTCTTCTAAAAACTGGGACACAACCCAAATGTCCAAGAATAAGGAATTAGTTAAAGAAATTATGGTACAGGCTTAGAATACTGGTTGAATACTAAAGTCATGTACTCCCCTTCCCCCAAATAGCATAAGCCCATTAAAAAAATGGGACAGAGTTATCTCTGTCCACTGATAACTAGACTAAAATATATTAAATAGTGTTACCTTTGATTTTCTTTGGAAGTGAGAATACGGAGAGTCTTATTTTCTAAAATAATTATATACTGTATTTTTAATAGAGAAAAATCCTTGGGTTTTTTAAAAAAGTTATATATTTTTATAAAATTCCACATACATTTAGGTTAAGACAAAGAGAAAATAGACAGGAAAGAGTTCGGAAGATGAACACCTGAGGGCAACCCTGTGGGTTCTGCAGCTAGACAGGGTATGGGTGCAGCTTTCCCAGAGCACACTATACAAGTGCCACAGAGGCAAAGGGTAATCATACTTGGGGGTTGTGGGGGGATAAAGGGATGGTAACCATCATTTTAGGAAAGTAAGTATTTGATACACTGACTTAATTTAACATTTTATTTTTCAAAATCAGTGGAAACAAACAATGGGAGAAATTACTCTGGGTTTAATTCTGCCCAGCTAGAAAAAATTGTCTGGTGATGTAGAAGGTGACAGGGTGACAGAAATTCTGGGGTAAAAATAACTGTAATAGTAAGAAAAAGGGATCACTAGCCCTGGCTAAACTGAAACATGACTTTAGCAAAATGCATTTCAAAAAGTTCAGGGAACAAATAGGTATGATTTTGTAGTTACAGTCTTCAAAAGGGGTTAATAACTGACAAGAAATAGAAAATTATGAAAATCAAAATTCTGACCAACCAAACAATTGCACATACTCTCAATGCAAAGTAAAAGGAGAAGAACCAAAGAAACCAACTAAAAGGGTTTTCTTTGATGGGCTCATAATTTAAAAAGTAGGGCACACATCCCAGGAAGAATAGAAAATAAAAATGTGCACTTGTCAGAACAGGCCAGATTTGGTTTAAATGAGGTAACAGCAAAGGGTTTCAAAGCAAGATCAAAAAACATTAAGCCCCCTGACCAGGTAAAAAGACAGAGAAGACAGACCTTGTCCAACTCTTATCATGATTCCCTTTTCTGTTAGAAGGGTTTTCAACCTGGAAAGGATATAACAAAAATCCTAATAAACAAAATGCAGCCCGAGGAAGGTGAGGGAAATCTATACATTTTAAATGTCTTTAAACCCAGAATCTATAGTCCAACAAACACATTCTTAAATGGATTACAGAAATTCAGTTTACAAATATTTAAGCACTAGAAATTTCCTTAAGTCTTAAAAAAAAAAAGATTTCATTTCCATCTTTGACAGTTTCTTTTTTGATGGAAAAAATCTGAAAGTTTTCTTGACAACAGCAAAGCATTTAACTTAGTTTTCATAACATTATTATATAAATGAGTATTGTAAGGTTGGTCTGTAGTTAAGAGACCAGTTATTCAGAGACCGTCAGAAGAATAATCCCTAGTAAGCGTTGCATAGTCCCATTTAACTTATTTTATCAGTAACTTCGGTAAAGGCAAAAAAACAAAACAAAACACTAGTAGGCTCTGCCTTGTCCTGTTTAATATATTCTATTAGTTGCTTGGATAGAGGCAAAAAATTGATGTGTTTATGAAATGTGCAGATGACAAATAATTGTATAGAAAACCTAACATCCTGATACTTTAGAACATATTCAGGATTAGGATTTAAAATCCTCATTAGTATGGAGGGGATACTAGCCATCATTAAAATTTGAAGGACTTTTGCGTGTAAGAATTGGGTTGGTTTTCTATAATCCGAGTAGGATCACTGAATGAAAGAGGATTTCTAACAAAGTGATACAAAGATGGAATGTGTTACTGAATATTCCAGTTACTGAATATACACAAGCATGAGACACTAGTTCTCAGTAGATAATAAGGAAGGTGAAATCAGTGGTTTTCAAATTTGTTTTAATAGCAGAACTATTGCACTGGAAGAAGACTAATATATACAAAGCAGAGAGAAAACTGCTCTAGCTGAAATTCCCAACCACATCTCACACTTAACTCAGGTGGCACTGGATCAGATTATCTCTAAAGTGGTTCGTATTTGATTAGCAAAACTATAATTCCTCAAGATGTATTACTCTAGATGGTCCAGATGAATGGTCTCCCAAATGGAATAACTTGGAGGATCTGTTGGGGGTGTGGAGAAAAATCAGGTATAAATATCAAAATAAGAAATTATACTTTATGGACTGAGAGTGGTATGTATACTTTTCAGGAGTTTCTCGTGTCAATCAGAGCCACAGTCAAATATAATGCCCCCAGGCACTGAGGTATTCTAAAAACAATTTAAAAGAATGAAAGTTTTTGAGGGAAAAAAACTCCCCACCACTAACAACATCCATACCCACTAATTTAACACAACTGTTTTAATTTCTGTATATTTGTATCTAGTTCCTATCCACACGCAAATACATATTTTGGCACAGTTACCAACATGGTACATAAGATTTTTAAGTTTTCTCCACATAAATTAAGATGAATATTTCCACAAATGTAAGTTTCATAATAATTGTCTTTCATGGTTACATACAAATGGAGATTTCATAATGTACTGAAACATTTTCCTACTGTTAACCATTCAGATCATATTGGCTCTCTTCTTTTGTTATTATATAATTATTCCTATTCATATCTCTGTACATGGTAGCTTTTTTTCTTCTATTAGATGTACCCTAAAGTTAAGATCCCTAAAGTGGGATTAGTGAATAAAAAAGTATGAACGCTGCTGTGATAGCTCTTGTACATAGTAATGCTTTCCAATAGGTCTTTATCCATTCATCTGCAGTCACTACCGGAACCTTGAATACAACACATGGAAAAAGTAGTTGAAACATCTGCAAAAACAGTTTCCTCAGTATTAATCTCATTACACTGATAGAAGCTATCTTTATTATTTTCAAGAAAGGTGAGAAAAATAGCTATTACTGTGATATTCTATTGTACTGATCAAGGTTCTTTTGGAGAGGCTAGAGAATAACAACTATATATTCCCGGAGTAATCTCACCTTTAGGCCATGGAATAATAACCTTTAGGCCACAATCTGGATAAGAAAAGGTTTACTTTCTTTGCCTTTCCAGAAGTAGCAATATAGAGACTAAATTGAGATTTCTGCCTACAATGTATTTAAAATTTAATAAGACCTAACATCTGAATACCATTTAATAACTTTGGCTACCAAAAGAAATTGACTAAAATCTAAAGCTTATTTCATGATAATATAGTCAGTATGATCACGGTTGATGGCATCTTCATCATTCTACTTTGCTCTTCTTCTGCTTTTATCCTATCTACTTTAGGATTTAGCTTTGCTCCCAGATCAACATAAATGTCACAGAACTCCATTCTTATTTAAGTCAGCTATAAACAACATAAAAGCTTCTGAGGCAGTCATCTAGGAGCCTCTGTATTCTGATGATCTTGCTCAAGATACAAACATGTTTGACAGAAGCTGAACTTCAGTGGTGCGGAGCATCAGCAGAAATGGTATTTTAACAGATCAGAAGATAATTTCAGGGCTATGCTTCTCTTCCAAAGTTGTTTCTTAGTGATCTAAATCCAATGTTAGATGACTAGGAGGCACATTCTCAGGCTAGTCAAAGTAGATATTCTGCTTCTTGTTGATATGGTTTTGTCCTAAACTAAAAGTGGCTCTATTTTCATGTATATCCTTCATTAAATTGACTTATACTAAGTAAGCCAATTGTTTAATTAGAGGTACATATTGCAATTAATTCACCCAAAGACATATTGGGTTCTATTGTGGTGCTGCACCTAGGGTGGGTGATTAGAAATTCTAATTTTGATAATTTTAAATTAGAAAAATTTCCAGGTTCAGATCTTCAAGGTCTGAAGCTTTGTAGCTTAACAGTTTACTTCTTCATACCTTGGAACAGACCCTGAAATGCTTTGTGAGGAAAGTTTCAGCCATGTCAGCAGGCATTCATTCCCTCACTGCTTGGGTGGAGAGATGGGGTGCCTATTTATTCAGGCGAGGAGAGTCACAGGTTTTTTCATAAGAATGATCCTTTTTCATAAGAGGATGGATGTCAACCTGCCTTTCACATGGCTGGTTTTTAACATTTCTGGATCTGTCCTTACTTGGCAATAACAATAATAAAAATAGTGTAGCAGTTTCCTTTCACTGAAAGTCTACCATGTGACCAGGCGAAGTGTTAAGCACTTTGTACATTTTATATCTTACTTCTCACAACTATATGTAGTGGGTATTTACTATTCCTGTTTTATGGATAAAGAAACTGAAGCTAAGAAAGACAACAAAGAGAATGTATATTTTAAGGTGTTACTAAAGAATATAACTTATACTACCAAATTCTTATTTAAAATATGTGTACACGCACAGACATATATATTTACATAAATACAGGTGGCCGTTAAGGTCATACAGTCAATCCCTTCATCTAGATGAGTATTTCCTGAGGTATGTTTGGTGACATTTACTTTGGCTTGCATTACTTTGGCCCCAAAGGAAACTGTTTTCCTTTAACTACACTGTGGTGGTATGCCTTTGGCTTACACTGAAGGGCATGAAGGGCACTTAAGAAAGTATCCAAATGGAACTCACCATTACATTTATTGTTGAAACTTTATTGTTGAGAATTTCATTTACTCTTATCTCTTATAGTACCAAATCTGTGGCCCTAAAGGAGAAATACTTCTCAAACAGCAGAGTCAGAAACACTTTGCTTCTCCTAAGCCACCAGTGTGCTTTTAATCTAATGAACGATGGAAATTTTTTTTTTTTTTTTTTTTTTTTGCGGTACGCGGGCCTCTCACTGTTGTGGCCTCTCCCGTTGCGGAGCACAGGCTCCGGACACGCAGGCTCAGCGGCCATGGCTCACGGGCCCAGCCGCTCCGCGGCATGTGGGATCTTCCTGGACCGGGGCACGAACCTGTGTCCCTTGCATCGGCAGGCGGACTCTCAACCACTGCGCCACCAGGGAAGCCCCAATGGAAATTTTTAACAGATAGCATTTCTTTATTTACTTTAGCCACTAGGAGGCTCAGAGAAATATGTGAAATCCTTTCTGATAACTATTAAGATACTCAAGGCATACATTCCTTTAATTTTAGCTCTGCCCTTAGCCTACTATTCCTCTATTAAATTCCTCATACCCTGATCTATTTCAACTTTAAAGTAAATTCTCAGGACCAAAGTCTAATGTCAGTTTCCATATTTATGTTGAAATTCGATTTCAACAGCTATAAAATGTATATACCACAATAAAATATTTTTTGAGGACTGCTGTAACCTGTATCAAAGCAACATCAAAATCAGGTTACATACTAGGATCCTACCAGGCAGACAATTTGTCCAAAACCTTAGTTGCAATCATTAACTAGTTTAGTATTTCACATTAAGAAAATCATTTAAAATTACCCAAAACTTACCAATCATAATTCTCATTGTTATTCAGTCTAAAACAATTCCTAGAAACTAGATCAACAAGTAAATGTACTAGTTCGGGGTTAGGGCCTATTTAATGTTTTGAACAATCTGTGT
The DNA here is from genome assembly GCF_937001465.1 of Orcinus orca. Taxonomy (NCBI): domain Eukaryota; kingdom Metazoa; phylum Chordata; class Mammalia; order Artiodactyla; family Delphinidae; genus Orcinus; species Orcinus orca. The sequence continues at coordinate 83,424,362 of NC_064563.1, read as the reverse complement.
AATCTAACGTTGGCCAGTGAATTATTAAGTTTATTAATAGCTCATCTAAGTAATTCTGTCTTCCTTCTAAATAGAGGTCATAGTTAAAAACAAAACCAAAAACAACCTCTATATTTTTACATTTATAAAATTCAAAGCACATTTCAGTACATAATTGATTTGTACCATATTACTCTAAGAGAGCACTGCCACTCATTTTACAGATTGAGAAAACTAATAAGACATTACTAAAACTAATAAAGTTCAAATGACTTTCTCAAGGTTAACATGTGCTGATGAAACTAGAACTAGAAAAGAGACCTTTCTTTCCAAACTTTTTCTGGCATGAAGACAGGCCACAGATTAGAATGAAATGTTTTAAATCCTTATTAGCAACATTCTAAAAGAATAAGATCGGACAGGAACAAACAACTCTGTGTCAGACAACATGAGAGAGATTTTGACCTCACTGTTGAATGCTAAGAACTAGTAATGCAAGATTTTATCTCTTGGAGCATCAACGCCCTTTGGCAAAAATGGGTCTGATCCAACTCAATTCAATGAAACAGATGATTAAATAAAAATGGAGTCAGCTCCTGACATCTGCGTTTTTGGTGGTGGTGGTGGTAGTGGGGTGTTGAGGGGAAGATACCAAATTCTTTGTGAGCCCAACTGTACTACCTACTATATTGCTAACTTCATTTTAGCTGTCCTTCCGAGGACCTTCAATTCACTCAAGGGTTGGGTATTTTCAAAATATCTGTAATGACAGTAATTCTCACTAAATCAGGTCCCAACATTAGCTAGCTATGGGACCAGCAGTGTACCTGAGCTCTAAGCTGAGAGACCATGTGGGCATTCTTTTCTTTTTGGATAGACAAGATTTAGTCATATTCTGATCTAAGTCTTAGCTAAATGTATTGGCATTGCAGTTTTAGCCCTTTCAAATGATTAAATTACACCAATCTATATTCATACTTCTTGAAAATTTGCCTCTCTAGTATATTAATATAATTTATATTCAGGGTGATGGAATTAAAGTGAATTATCTTCAATAATATTACATTTGTACAGACTGCTTTCTGCTATAAGCATCTCACTTCACATATTAATCAAGAAATTATACAGAAAGCATGACTTTTAAAATAACAATTATGGTGACATCACTTAACATTATTATAAGATATTTATACCTCATATATAAAGCATTTATGGGGTCCTTTTATGCTTTTTGGAAATTAAAGCAACATTTTATTCCCATTTAATCATTTGGCTATGCTATGTTTTTGATACTTGGAAGGCACTAAATGTTCACATTCACCAAATGAGATAAAATGAAGACAAAAACAAAATATGTTTTTATAGAAGAGACTTATGTATTCTCACCTGAGGCTGCTGTGGTATTTGAAGGGGTTGAAGCAGCTGCTTGAATCCGAGCATGAGGAGGAATAAGGATGGTAGCTAGAGGTGGATTACTTGACAGTTCTAGAGAAAAGGTAAGACGCATGTGTTAGAATCCACTCTTAAATTTTATGTGAAACTATTTTATTGGTAACACTAACAGAAGATACAGCATAAAAACATTGGTTTAACAGAAAAAAAAGACATGATAAACCTACATCTGAAACTAAATCATGAGCTAGTAATTAACATATAGAGAAAGTCCACAGAAATGGTGTGATACATAACAAAGGCACTATCTGCTAAAATTAGGGTATCTCTGAGAACTAAAGATAGGCCGGGGAAAGGTACTGGTCAAAAGTTTGAGGGTAAGCATATTAATAAGATATATTTCCATCTTTTATTAACTTAAATATACTAGGTTTTCCCTTGGTGCTCTGACAGTATTTGACTGCAGGGATTGAGGGTGACAGTGTCACGGAAAAGAGAATATAATTGCAGTTTGTACTTCGGCATGCACAGACCAAGTTACTCGATAGCAGGTAAGATTTATCCAAACAGTAGTGGAAACGGGATTTAAGGAACACCTGTTTAAATTCTCATTGCTTTTATTAAAAATGTCTTTACTGAATTCTACTTTGCTTTTTAACTTAGTAAGATTATTACTTTTTAAAAGTTTGAAATACGCTTTTATCTGCACATGGAAAGTTTCTCTCTGTCAACTGTATACAAACTGGCTTTCTTTAAAGAATTAAGTTCTGTATATGAATTTTGAGAAAAAGATGATATTGGACTTAATAATGTAAACAACTACCGAGACATGGTGGTGAGCTTGTACATAAAATTATCTGGTGTTAACTTCCGATAATACGACTTCTTCTAGTCTGCCTGGGATAACCCTGGTTTATTCTTGTAGTTCTGGCATTTAACTAGTGAGTGCTTATTTCCACTCTAATAAGTGTCGCTATTAATAATTCTTATTCCAATAATTTGAAGGAATAATTATACGACCATACTAGCTAAAGGAAGATGTTATCCTCTGAGCTACAAGCAATTCACAGTTACAGCATGGACTAAAAAAAGTTAGGAAATAGTATTTTCTTTAAATTAAAGTAAAATTCACATAATATAAAATTAATCATTTTAAAGTGTATAATTCGTGGAAGTTAGTACATTCACAATGTTGTACAACCATCACCTGTACCTAGTTTCAAAATATTTTCATCACCCCAAAGGGAAACCTTTAAGCAACTACTCGCCATTCATCCCTCCCGCCAGCCCCTAGTAAGGGAAATATCGTTTTAACGCAGTACTTTACAAAGCCCCTGGCAATACTGATTTATTCAACTTGGTGCCTTAGTAGCTAAATTTTGTACTAAATCAGATACTAAATGATAACCAGAGTCTGGTAAAAAGAAGCAATATGCTGATGTCAAGATATATGAAAAATGAATGGGAGGAAAAGCTCAAAACTGAGAGAAGACTATTCATTATCTTTTCCCCTTAAATGAGAAGACTTACTAGGTCAGCTCATCAAATAATAACCTTCCCTGAGTTGGAAAATCACTGCCCTAATGATCAGGTTTGAAGAGATGCTGTTTTCTCATAATCAGCTTTAGTAGCTGTTTCAGTTCTCACTGAGGTACAGAAAGAGCCAATGTAGTTTTACTTCAAATCAGTCCAATTTTAACGCACAACCTTACACCTAGAAAAAGAAAAGAATCACTGATAATTGCCATGGCTGATGAGTTTATGGTTCTAAGAATAAAAATTAATGTAAGATGTGGTAGTTACTCTTCAGTAATCCAAAAGAAAGTCAGACTTACCATCCCAGTTAAGATTAAAATCTTCTAAAATAGAAAAGCTTCTTTAAAATCCACCCATCCATCTACCCACCCACACCCTCATCCAACTAACAATACTGAGCATGAAAGATTGTGTTAGGTCCCAGGATAGACAGATAAAAAGATGGTTGTCTTTGTCTGTTCAACAGAAATAGGAAATGGAAGGACAATTACACAAATAAGCTGGCAAGAAAGGCATTCAATCGATTCGAGACTGGGACATTTAAGTTAAAAGATCTCTATGACTATGAGCCCAACATCTAAAAGAAAACCCAAAAAAGGAAAAGATGACCAAAGATTTTAATATAAGACATTCTGACAGAGCTACAATTGAGATAATCTTTAAAATAAACTGAGTATCAGTGGTCTGTGGTCACATGCTGTCCATTTTCTCCCATTCACTCAATCTCTTTTACCAGATCACCTATCCTTGTGTATCTGCATGTCCAATTGAGGGCCATGGTGGTTTTGTGTCTTATTCTGGTTAAGGTGTATGTATGCATACACACACACACACACAGTTGCAGGGTTTGAGAAAAACAATCCTCTTTTTTACTAGGTGGTAGGGGGGTAACTAATGAAAGTGAAAGGGAACAGCAAAGAAAGACGACGATAACCAAAAAAAAGGAAGCTATGGGATACTGGAGGCTTTGCCACATCTAAAGACACAGGGGAGAGGTAAGTAAGGTTCATGAAACAACTTAAAAGACTAAGTTCTTAACCTAGAGTGAACGGTGGATAGCCTTTGGGGGCGGGAAGAACTTTTGTGAAAGTTTTGAGTCACACACCCAAAAACTTAAGAAATTCTAAACTGGACAGCCACATATAGCTCTATTATCTCTCCAACTTCTATACACCATTGTCCTTTTCTTCTTCCTTAATTATATGTATTCCTTCAGGTCCATTGCTTTCCATCCATTAGCTCTTCTCCACTTCAGAGAGCTTGCTAACTGTCACAGCTTTTGCTTGTGTGAATGAGGAAGCCTCCATGTATTATAGCACTGTTTTCTACACTACAAGTCTGTCCCTTTTGTGAGGAGAGACTATGGGCACTTCTGTGGGCTGTCACAAGTAGTCCAAAATGCTTGCAATTTTTTTTTTTTTTTTTTGCATGCAACAATTACAACCTACTCCCAATCTCCCTGTCTATCCATGGCACTGAATAGTAAGGAAACGGAGGCAATGAGTATGCATACAAAATGCACAGAAAGAAAGCAAAAAAAAGGATGGCATTTTGGAGGACAGAAAGAGCAAAGCAACAGACATTTTTAGAATCAGGGAAAGTATATGTATTCTTTTTTTCTTTAAATTTTATGGACTGATTGATTGGCTGTGTTAGGTCTTCATTGCTGTGCGCGGGCTTTCTTTAGTTACAGTGAGCGGGGCAACTCTTCGTTGCAGTGCGTGGGCTTCTCATTGCGGTGGCTTCTCTTGTTGTGGAGCACGGGCTCTAGGCGCTTGGGCTTCAGCAGTTGTCGCATACGGGCTCTAGAGCGCAGGCTCAGTAGTTGTGGCACACGGGCTTGGCTGCTCCGTAGCATGTGGGATCTTCCTGGACCAGGGCTCGAACCTGTGTCCCCTGCATTGGCAGGTGGATTCTTAACCACTGTGCCACCAGGCAAGTCCCAGTATATGTATTCTTAAAGGCAGAGAATATGATGGCGTGTAGAAGAGATTGAAAATGAAAAGTTAATATTTATTCACTAAATATATGTGTGAGTCTTGAGAGCAGGGAGATTATTAAGGAAACAAGGAAGCCCATAATATAAAAGTGGGTCTAGCTATGGAAAAGAGGTGGGAAGAATAAGAGACCGCATTACTCCAGAGACATGGTTCAAACAAAATGGCAATAGGTTCCAGAATGTTTTAGAAAACTTCATGCATGACAAGGATTTCTTCAACCAATTGAAGATGCCATAAAACTACTCATTAAAAGAAAAATCCCATAGTAGTTTATGAGGAAACATTATGAATGTTTTGATGGTGTATCAATCATTATGTGGTCCACCATCAAAACATAATGCACAATTCGAACAAAAGCAAATGAATTTAAAAATAGCTATCAATAAGCCAACCAAGAAAGGTATCAACGAACCAAAAGGTTAACCGAACTCATTTAAATAAATTTTGCTGCACTGTTGACACTAAAAACTATAGAAGAAAAATTCCCATGAAAAGACCACTGTAAGTTAAGCAATCTTTTTAAATGTTAAAAACAAGAACAGAACCTAAATCTAGTTGTTTTGGAGAAACCTGAAGTTTCCCTTAAAGTTTCTCTTCTTCCAAATATAAGATTTCCAAATTTATTAATAAGAAAGGGCGGGTTTTTGTTTTTTTTTAATTTGCAGGGGTGGGGGATAGGAGGAGGGGTGGGAAGAGGTATATACGTTTGTTAAAACTGTGTTGTGTGAAAGCTGAGGATAAGTTTGAGAATAGTAATCAATGTACAAACCAGAAGGAAGAAATCAACCCTTTATTAACTAGACCTCTTACAGTCATAAGTTAGAAGGAAATCTTCTTTGTTACCTTTGAAAGGGCTCAACATGCAGACCCCCAGAAAGGAGTCACTACAAGAGGCAAACTTTCTTTACCTTCTATAAGTAGTCTGAGGTTTTCATGTGTGTATCAGGTCTCTTAAGAATAAATGAAAATTGCCAGTGGTTGTCTATATAGTTAAAACTGCTGTTTTTTTTCCTATTCACAGAAAATGACTTAACAATGGCATGGTACTTTTTCTTTGAGGAGTAATTTAAATGTTAGGATGCTGAACCTTGATCTTACACACTGAATTCTAATGTTGCTTGTTTGGATATATATTTTTTAGATGAACAAGTAACCCCATTACAACTGTTTCTCTCTTAACAATTTCAAAGTGCCCAGGCCAGGAAATCTCTGACCAAGTTCCTAACGTTGACTACATATGCCATACTCATTCAGAAAAGTAAACAAATACTAAACTAATCAGAAGATCAGACAAATAGTAAACAAATTACAAGGCTTGCTCCTGCTGCTTGGTAATATTAGCAATGTTTCATGCGCGGACTACATGATACCTGTAGAAACCCATGACTACTTTGCCTTGGAACTGCCCAAGAGGGAGCATCACAATTTATACTAGTCACCCAAAAAGGTCTGTACTACATTTATAGTAATGCATTGTATACTACATAATGCATTTTGTGTACTACATTTATAGTAATGATACATTTACAAGTTATCTAGCAAAATGTTAGCATTTTTAAAGTCCTGGTGATTAAAAAGAATAAGCTTTAGTAACCTGAAAATCTTAGAACTCCATTCTTGATGAAATGTAATAAGTGTAGCATTTATGTTGAATTCTGCAGGAACCAGTCTGTGTTTTTCTTGTGTCCATTTGTACCATGATTTTACATATCTTACCCTTTCATGCTCTATGTTTTTAGCTTTATTTCTCATTTTTTCTTTGTCCTTCTGGAGTCAACTCATTTTTTATAATCAGAATTTTGGAGCTGTATGTGTCTTTTTTTTTTTTTAAACACACGTTCTTTCTTATTTTATTCTTTCTGACAGAGTTTTGAAAAGAATCTTTTTTCTTTAACATCTTTATTGGAGTATAATTGCTTTACAACGGTGTGTTAGTTTCTGCTTTATGACAAAGTGAATCAGTTATACATATACATATGTTCCCATATCTCTTCCCTCTTGCGTCTCCCTCACTCCCTATCCCACCACTCTAGGTGGTCACAAACCACCAAGCTGATCTCCCTGTGCTATGCGGCTGCTTCCCACTAGCTATCTATTTTACGTTTGGTAGTGTATATATGTCCATGCCACTCTCTCACTTTGTCACAGCTTACCCTTCCCCCTCCCCATATCCTCAAGTCCATTCTCTAGTAGGTCTGTGTCTTTATTCCCATCTTACCCCTAGGTTCTTCATGACCTTTTTTTTTTTTTCTTAGATTCCATATATATGTGTTAGCATACGGTATTTGTTTTTCTCTTTCTGACTTACTTCACTCCATATGACAGACTCTAGGTCCATCCACCTCACTACAAATAACTCAATTTCGTTTCTTTTTACGGCTGAGTAATATTCCATTGTATATATAGAACTACCATATGACCTAGCAATCCCACTACTGGGCATATACCCTGAGAAAACCATAATTCAAAAAGAATCATGTACCAAAATGTTCATTGCAGCTCTATTTACAATAGCCAGGAGATGGAAGCAACCTAAGTGTCCATCATCGGATGAATGGATAAAGAAGATGTGGCACATATATACAATGGAATATTACTCAGCTGTATGTGTCTTTGAATGTCCTTTAATCCAACTACCTCATCTTTTTAAATTAGTAAACTCAGAGATAGTGTCTTGGCCAAGATCTGCACCTAGTTAGAGAGAGACTGGGAAGGAGACTTTAGGTCTGACTTACTCCATATGCAATACTGCATATCTTTATTGCCTTGGTTATACATCACATACCACCAGTATTCTGGTCTTCCTGGAAGTGTATCTGTCCAAACTACACACAGAACTTTAAGTCCAGACATTAGTTTTTCATTGTTTGTTCCTATAACATTCCACATTCTCTCCAATAGTACAGTTGAGGCAGCAGAGACACTCAAATCTCAGGGAAAGGGAAAATAATCCTCATAAATAATTGATAATTTAGATCCTAAAATTCTGAATACAGTCAATACTGTATGTCAGTAGTACTCTAGTTGCCTGAACTAAAACTAACCTGCCCCCTCTTACTGGCACTCACGAATTTCCTAAGCTCTCCCTTGCAGTGTATTTCCTTGGTTTAGCTTTCAATACCTAGAAGAGTACAGCTTACCTCGATATTTTACTCTTCTAAATTATTCATAAAATATTAAAGAATAATTCTGACACCAATTCCTTTGATAAGTATAAACAGCTCCATCTCTCATTTATTTACTAGAATAATCCTTTTATTTATACCCAAATTTCCTCAAGTCCATTTATCAAGATCTTTTATAGCCATTTTTCACCCAGAAGAACACAGTAGAAAAACAGGGATAGCCATGTGAAAGGTTTATAGTTTAGTTAAAAAAAAAAAAAAGAGGGGCACTGCAAGTGAGAGCAGTTTATGAGTTCCTATTTAGGATTTGATTCATATCCTACATATAAATCAAGATTTCCTATCTTATGTAAATTTGTTCTTGCTATTGTAAATGATAATAAATCTAAAACCAAAAAGACCCTAGTCAAGGTTAGAATATTACAAGATACTTCATTACCTTAATTAAGGTGGTTGAAATACTATGTCCACTTTACTTTTTTTTAACTTTTTATTTTATATTGGAGTATAGCCGATTAACAATGTTGTGATATACTATGTCCACTTTAGATGTGGCTGAGGGTAAGACAGGCTAGAAGAAAATACCCAGGATATAGAAAGCTAGGTAAGCAGGTGGGCTGACCATATTTATGCATATCACTATTTCATAACAAAAAAACTGGTTTAAAAATCATTGCTATAAAGATATGGAGCCTCCTAATTATCAAAAATAATGAGTTACAACAGATTTTATAAATAAGTAGTCTACTGCTTTCAGATGAAGAAGTATAAGCCTTTGGTAAGCTGGCCTTCTGTAACACTTGCTTTTGTTGCCCACCCCCAACTTGTCCTCAGACCCTGTTTTCATCACTTACTTTTCTTTAACACAGTCCTAAACGCATTAAAAAAATCTTTCTCTGATCCTTCCCCCATTCCCTTCGGTTTTCTCTTACTCTTCCTTTTACTGACTTTTTTTCCACTTGATTTCTGGAACCCCTTTGCTGTCTCATCACTGTTTTCCTCATGTCCGGATACTCTTTTCCCTGTATCCCAAGACATCCGTAGTCTGCCTGAGTTTGCATGCTGTTTTCTGAATGCTCCAAATATCCTGTTTTAACTCTCATTTAAGCAGTCCCCCCTTCTTCTGGCCTAACCAATAAGCCACTCTTCCTCCTTGTTCCCCCACAAAACTGTCATTCCCTCAGATAACCCAGCTAAGTGGTAGAGCAGTAGACTCTTCAAACTAAGTCACACTAATGTAAATAGTTGATAATCTTTACTTACACCTGCCCAACCCCCATCCTATCCAATGCCCTCAGGGGGACGTTTACTAAAATAATTTTACTTGGTAAAATCTCATAAAATCAGGTTAGAAAATTGGAACTGGGGATGTGTGTGGTGGAATTAACTGGAGACTCATCTTTAAACATACAAAACTACCTATTTCCAGTATATTCCAGCCTTAGAATAGGTAAGGAATTGGTAAACAAAGAGAATATCGATCTCTGTTGGGATTTCCTGATTCTATTTGATTCCTAAGGTCTGATTAAGTTATGTCCAACCTTTGAGATCCAATAACTGAGGGAAAGGGAAAGAAGGGTATGGTATGCTAAAGGTCTGTCCTGGTTTCCAATGTCTGGAGGCAGGTAATACTGTCAGTCAGGGGATCCTAGAACACAGAAACCCCAGTGCCAGAAAAAAAGAGAGGTGTAATAGTTATGGATCCAGAAGGTCAGAAGGATCTCAAAGTTTTCTGTCCCATATCTGTTCACCTCTCTTCTCCCTCTAGCTGATCACAGAAACACTTGTTTTGATTATATGAAAGTAATATTAACTAACATTTATGGCTATTTACTCATGGCACAGTAACAAACATCAAATTGTAGTTAGCTATAAGCTTTACTATATTCTACTCAAGTGTCTAATCTTCATAGTTCTGTTCATATGGTAGGTTTACTTTACTAATTAAAACAACAGTACCAACAACTAGAGGGAACATTAGAAATGCCCAATAAGTACAGGTTGCATGAATTAATAAATACTGTGTGTATTTAAAGTGGCAGGTATCAATCACTGAAACAGTCATTGAGCACCTACTATATGTAGATCAGGGATTACCTTTAGTTTATCTGGGGAAAATAGTATAGACTTCACTGAAAATTTGCTGTGAGGATGTAGGAGGGTACAGCAGAACCTCACTAATGACACCCTCCATCCCCCCTACCTCTGCCCCCATGTTTCCTATCTCTGCACTCTCTCTAGCTATACAACCAACTGGAAAGTTAGTTCTCCTTCTTCATTCTCTTGAATTAGCCAGTTTTATTCTGATCATCCATTAACTGCTATTAATTAGTATGTGCTTTAAAGTTGCATCTGCACAACAGTTACGTCTTTGCCTTAGTAAATAAGATGACTATTTGCAAAAACTGCTCCAAAATCAGAACAGGGAGGATCAAACAGAAATAACAAAAATTATTGACATCAAGTAGCACCTCTTTCCTGGACAGCTGTGTCCTTATATGGAAACACTGTTCAAGTATAATAGTGATCTAGAAGGATAGGGAGAAAGTACTACTAAGTGATCATAGCCTAGTTTCAGAATGGCTGCTAAGACAGGGCAGCATTTAACAACTTTAATAAAGAAGGGCCATATTACAAAATGATGTCATGTTCAACTTAATACATTGAGTTTTATGAAAAACCATTCCAAGGATATATTCACAGGGTCCATTTGAAGAGGTACAAAGATTCATGCACATCCTTCTCACTGATATCCAAAGAATCACATAAAGAGTCTGACAGCCACAGAGATTGCATGCCATGTCTACATATACCACATCCATGTACACACATATTCTTCAACTCCTCAAAGTCATATGCACATTCAGACATACACAGAGTCATATTTATGTTTGATATCCTGGGCAAATATAAAAAGTTGAAATATCAAAATAAAACATTCTTCATTCCTTTTTTAAAACTTGTAACAATTAGGTATGTGTGAACAAAGTCTGAGTTAAATTATTTACTCTTTAAAATGAGCCTTTTCTTTACTTTAGTTGATTCTATTATTTGACAATATGAAAACTGCCCACTCACAAAAGTCCTTCCAATATTTTAGAGACCATATTCTAAAATCTAAGCCGATTTATTTTCATGTTAATCTGTCTTATGAACACAATTTACTAGAGAACAGGTAAATAGCATTTACCAGGTTCTAAATCATTATACTGCAGTAAGCCTTAGGATCAAATGAGATACCACTTCACACCCACTGAGACAGCTATTAAAAAAAAAAAGGAAGACAAGTATTTGTGAGGATGTGAAGAAATGGGGACGCTTGTAACATTCCTGGTAGGAATGTAAAATGTGCAGGCCATTGTGCAAAATGGTTTGGTAGTTCCTTAAGAAATTAAACATAGAATTACCATATGACTCAAAAAAACTGAAAACAAGTATTCAAACAAATTCATACTTGTACACAATGGTCAGAGCAGCACTATTCACAATAGCCAGAAGGTAGAAACAAACCAAATGTCCATCAGTACATGAATGGATAAACAAAATGTGGTATATCCCTATGCTATGGACTGAAGGTTTGTGTCCCCTTAAACTTCATATGCTGAAGCCCTAATCCACAATGTGATGGTATCTGGAAGTGGAGCCTTTGGGAGGAGATTTGGTCATGAGGGTAGAACCCTCATGAATGGGATTAGTGGTCTTATAAGAAGCGACACAAGAGAGGTGATCTCTCTTCACCATATGAGCAAAAAGTAGCCATCTGCAAACCAGGAGGTGGGCCCCTGCCGAACACTGAATTTGCCGGCATCTTGATCTTGATGTTCCCAACCTCCAGAACCGTGAGAGACAAATGTTTGCTGCTTAAACCTAAGTGTCCATCGACAGATGAATGGATAAAGAAGATGTGGCACATATATACAATGGAATATTACTCAGCCATAAAAAGAAACGAAATTGAGTTATTTGTAGTGAGGTGGATGGACCTAGAGTCTGTCATACAGAGTGAAGTAAGTCAGAAAGAGAAAAACAAACACCGTATGCTAACACATATATATGGAATCTAAAAAAAAAAAAAAAATGGTTCTGAAGAACCTAGGGGCAGGACAGGAATAAAGATGCAGACGTAGAGAAGGGACTTGAGGACACGGGGAGGGGGAAGGGTAAGCTGGGACAAAGTGAGAGAGTGGCATGGACTTATATATACTACCAAATGTAAAATAGATAGCTAGTGGGAAGCAGCCGCATAGCACAGGGAGATCAGCTCGGTGCTCTGTCACCACCTAGAGGGGTGAGATAGGGAGGGTGGGAGGAAGACGCAAGAGGGAGGAGATATGGGGATATATGCATATGTATAGCTGATTCACTTTTTTATAAAGCAGAAACTAACACACCATTGTAAGGCAATTATACTCCAATAAAGATGTTTAAAAAAAATAATGTTTGCTGCTTAATCCACCTAGTCTATGGTATTTTGTTATAGTTGCCTGAACTGATTAAGACGTGATATAATGAAATATTATTCTGCCATAAAAAGGAATGAAATACTGATACATGCTACAACATGGATGAGCTCTGAAAACATGCTAAGTGAAAGAATCCCACATTATGTGATTCCATCATATGAAATACCCAGAATAGGGAAATCTATAGAGACAGAAAGCAGATTGGTGGCTACCAAGGGCTGAAGGAGGGATTAATGGAGACTGAGTGCTTAATGCGTATGGAGTTTTCTTCAGGAGCAATGAAAATGTTTTGGAGTTTGACAGAAGTGATAGCTGCACAACACTGTGAATGTATTAACACCACTGGATTGTTTACTTTAAAATGGTTCATCTCATGCTATGTGAATTTTATCTCAGTTTTTTAAAAAGCTTAGAAATTCATAAAATAACAAACTTAGTTGTTTTAAATTTTATTTTCTTTAGTAATAATAGAAAATTATTAGCCAGTGACTAAAGAGTTAAATGTAATTACTTCAAAAATAGTGCATGGGAACAGTGAAACTGAATCCTGGACTTTAAAATCTGATCAAAGAAAGGTTTAAGCAGCATCTCATTTTCAATCAACACATACAGGTGCACACACACATTTAAGAGTATGTATCAAAATATGTCTCAATTTAAGGAGAATTATTCTCCAAAATGTATCCATCATAAATATCACCTTGTATGCATTTGAGTTTCTACCAAGTTGTTCACTTGACAAGGGGCTGTCTTGATTTGTGTATTCTGAGAAACAAAGTACTTGCTGGAGAAGATACTTAGCATGGGAAAAAACTCAATCAAGTTTCCCTTCAAAATTTGGGAAACTTTAAAGTTACCTGACAGAAATGGTAAAAAAAGAGGTAAAGAAATTTAGCACTGACTTAGTAGTTTCTGATGTCAAGACTCCACAGTTCCACTGGATGTCACTGTATACAAAAGCCTTTTAGATACCACTTTAAAAAGCAATCCACTAAATAATTATATTATGCAGACAATAAACATATACCTACAGTACAAAAAGGAAAAAAATGTATCATGCTATGTAAATGGATACATGTAGAATTTCCAATGGCGGTTTCAGACAGATTCAAAAAGTGCTTCATATTAAAAACTTTAGGTGATGTAACCTAAAAAACTATATAGATGGTTCAAAAAGTAGCTCTACTGATAACAAAGACACAGATGTAAAAGATGCATATACAGTTTGAAAAAAATTGTTTTATGAAATTTGAGATGTAAAAAAAAATTCCTAACCTAATATTAACTTTACATAATATATAATTTTCAACATATTCAAGTTAACAAAAAGAACCCTTTTGGGATCTTCTAAATGGGAAAATAGAGGATCACTTTATATTCAAGGATTAACAGTTTTAGCATTAGAAAAAAGACTGAAAAGAGCTACACCATAAAATGCTAAAAGTGATTATTTTGAAGACTAAAAGTACTTCGGGATTGTGATTTTAATTTTCTCTACCTCCTCTGCATTTTCAACATTTTCTTCCATCTACATGTATTACTCGATTAAAACAAAAGCAGTAAGAATTAAAAATAAAATTTATTTTCTCAAGAGGTCTAAAACTTGTATGACATGGAATCAATGAATTTCTGTTCTGGAAGAGGCCAAGAGTCTCCCAGTCTAACCTTCTTCCAAATCAGAATCATCTTATCTACAATATTTGACATCATCCAGCTTTTCCCCGATATACAGATCAATATTCTGAAAACAGCTTGTTCCATTATTACCAGCTGAAAACTTCTTTATTGATTCATCAATAATTTTATTTAGTCTCTATTTATGCCAGGGGCTGAGGTCTTTATTTGAGGTATTTTTCTCAGGAGTCCCTTAAGTCTTCACTTTTCCAGGCTCTATATCCAATTCTGCTCCTTTATATACCCTACCTGGCATTCATTAACATTCTTCTTAGAGAGGCATAGTCAGGACTTAAAGCAACATTCCAAGCGATTTCTGATCAACCCTAATCAAAATTAATAGTCCCAGGATACCTGAACATTTTTCTTAGATGAACGTAGACTACATCAGCATTGCCAGCATTACATAATAGTGACAGCTTAAGATTATAGTCAACTGAATCATCCAGGTCTATTTTACTAGCAACTTAGATGTTCCAAATCTAAAGTTTAAACAGCACATTTTTCCACCATCAATTTTAGAAAAGTTTAAATATGGGGGAAAAATTGGCTTTATAATAAAGGAAATATATCTATTTCCTGATCACAGAAAGCTCTCCATCCCCCTTCTATATTTTTAGCTTGACTAATCAATGAAAACAAGCAATCTATTTATTCCTTGTTTTATCTATAGGGAATTGTACACATTTAATGTTCAGTTTAGGAAGAAAATCATATCATCAGAGGCAGTGTGGTTGATGAATGAATGAAAAACGAACATAGAAATGGTGAAGAAATGACTATCCCTGGGCTTTTTAGAAACCACCAATGCACAAATTAGTTTTCTAATCAGTGTTTTCTCAGCAGCAATGATGCCAAGCCCAGAAGGGATGAGAATTTCTCTTCTACATCCGTTATATATAAAGTTATATTAAGTTCCAAGAAGGGGTTTATAGGACTCTAGTTTTCCCCATCTGTATAATGTCTAAAATTACAAAAATACAGCCACCAATTTATTCCCAGGTTAAAAAAACTTGATATAAATCCTTGGGAAGCAAGAAATTTTAATATTCTAACTTTTATATACAAAGCTGAAGGTTAAATTATACATTAGTCTTACTAGTGATAAACCTCACTCAGTGAAATCTCTATATAACTTCTCCAGTGCCAAGATTTATCATAATCTGCTAAAAATTAGAGAAGCTATGCCTATTTGAAACTTTTTGCCTGCCATTATTTTGTTCAAAACCATACAAGTGGTAGCCTAATAAGTGGTTAGATAGGATGCTTCCTACCTGCATAAGTACTTAATATGCCTACTTTTATCCTACACAGATTTAATTAACAGAGTGTCACTTCACACACATGTGTAATTTTCCCAGAAATGGTAAAAGAATTAAGTGTTAGAAGTTACCTTGAGTGGTGAAGTTGAAGAGTGCAGGTGTGTCTCGCCCATTTGGTAGTTTGACATTTGGGTCCCGTAATTCATCAAAAAATGAATGTGCACAAGCTTCCAGTGGTGTCAATCGGGCAGTTGGGGTATACTCCAGCAGACGGCTACATAGTGCAATCGCCTCTGGTGGAGTTCGAGGTCGGAAGACCTACGGTATAAAAAAAGAGAAGGTACAATTAATGTTTCCTTGTAAGAATCTTAGCAAATTATCCTCTGAGTACTGAGTTAATTCCCACCATGTACAAAAACATGGTTGCATTTGTGAAAGGAACCTTCTAGAATGAAAGGAGTTAACTGCACATGATTTACCACAGTGATGTGAACCGCTAATTAAAGACTATATGAGAAAAGCTCAGAGAAAAAACTAGGGGAAATGGAAAAAAATCTATATATGCTGATCATAAAGCAGTACAATCAAACATGCACACAAAATGTGACAGGCACAAAAGAAAGCCTGAGTTCTGGAGGCAAGCGCAACTAGGAGAATACAAAATTAATTTTAAAGTTTTGACTGCTGTGGCAACAGATAAAACGTTGCCTCTTTTGTGTGATTTTTTTAGCAGAACGATTATGGATAATGGACAGCGCTGTTCAAATTTTGGCAATTAATATCTTTTAAAAAAGAAAAGCTGCTTTACTCTTAGTCTATAAATATTAATGATTTGGTATTAATTCTTCAATAAGCAGAGACTATTATTATTTGAAGAAATTCTTGAATATCCAGAACTTCGCAAAATGTCCAAAACTGTTTTCTCAGGTAGCGGTTGTCGTGAACACGGCCAGTTTACCCTCATTTGAATAAATATTCTAGGGTTTTAATCAGGAATAGAGAAATGTATTTTTCATTAAGAGCTATTAATTCACAGAAAAAGCTATACTGAAGCAAAATGCAAATAAATAAATTTGCTTAAAGGAATAGAAAGCTTTCTACTCATCTATGTCTTAAAACTCCTAATAAATACATGAAACTATGAAAAATATACTGTGTTCTAAATTATGGACAGTTAAAGAATAAAAGCAGAAGGTGAAAAACAAATAAACGAACAGAAAGCCTTTGAAACTAAAGAAAAATGAAACATATACCCCTTGACAGGAAGAACACAGAATCAAATAAAAGGTGTAGTAGTGGCAGTGGTGGAGGTGGACAGACACATAAAGAGAAAGAGATGTGTAAAAATGGAGGGAAATAGACCTAAAAGTGAGGAAAGAACATGTAGATTGTGACAAGGCACAGAGGAGCCTGGGAGGCTTAAGTTTTCCTAACGAGAAAGGCTCATGTAACATTTGTCTATTCACCTAGGCTGAAAGCAGAACTGGTTACTACTACAGACTCCTTAGGTTATAAGAGACTATTTATAAGAGTACTCTACTCTGAAAATCTTTTTTTATTCCTTTTGTTTTTACACAAAGTTTATTATTAATAAAGATATTTTCCATGGAAATTGAGAGATTGGCTTGGGTAGGATATTAGAAATTTACTTCCGAATATTAAAGGCCTTAGTTAATTTATTTGGCTTGTTAGAAAACCCTCTCTCTAAGGTCAAAAACTGCTTTATCTTTATTCTTTTGAGTAATCTGACTTGCCTCAGTCAAGGAGTTACTGTATTATTTGAAATGTTTAGATCTTACACTGTTCTTAGTCATTTTCCCCTTTCTTGCTCCCCAGCCAGAACCATAATCAAAGTGTGAAAGAAAATAATCAGTGGAAATATTTAGAAAATTTTTCGTAAAAATATTAAGCACTATTGACATTGCTCTGAGGGCAATTTGCATTTGACAGCATATGGATTTATTTTGCTAGCTAGTCTAATAAAAATGTCTCTGCACCAATATGGTAACACATAAGTAGAATTAAAAGTACCACCACCAAAAGCAGAAATAAATATCTTCTAACATTCAAATGCAGGGAAGCTACACAGTGAGTGTAGTTTAAATGAAAAAAAAATTTGTGTTATTGCTATTAATAAATCAGTATTGTAAGCTTATTTCTGATTATTAAAAAAAAAAGTCATCCACATCTTTCTGGTTTCTTACTGGCTACAAGTGACCATCCATGTTGGTACTAAGACACATATTAGCTTATTCTTGCCAGGGAATCCTAACTCACAGTATCAAAGAGTTAAAAACAATAAAGAAAAGAATTCATACCAAGAGCCTAAAATTAAGACTTAACCCGCCTTTTAAAAATGTATCCATTATTAATTTAAACCCCTTGAGAGATTCTTGATGAGAAAAGTCTTGGTTCAGTAATCTATGGATAAAGGTTAAGCGGAAAATTATGCGGGGTCAAAACCCAGTGTACCCAAAGTCCAGATTTCTGACCATAAGACTGGGTGTGGTAGCATGCAACTTTCAAAAATTACAGGCCAAACTAGAAATAGCTCTTCTGAATTATGTCTGTGTCTAAAGAAAAGGAAATCAGTAACTATTGAGATTTGGCTTCTTTTTTTTTTTGGCCGCAATGCGCGGCATGCAGAACTTCCCCAACCAGGGATCGAACCCGTCCCCACTTCAGTGGAAATACAGAGTCTTGACCCCTGGACTGCCATGGAAGTCCTTGGCTTTTAGTTTCTGCTGCTTTTCATTCCTTACTCATTTAAATTGCCTAACACTCGTAATCTTTGGTTCTGTGGATCTTTGTCAATATTTATTCTTGTAAAAATAATAATTTTTAAACCCCTCAACTCCTAAACTTCAGCTTAGATGTCAATAAATCACTCAGGAAACTGACAATCTAAATATACTATAAGCAAAACCTATACCATACAGTGAGTAAAAACAGAAATCACAGCTACCTACATTGTTTTTACTATTACATTTCAAGAATGAATAACTATTTAGCCTTTCAAAAAAAGTTTTCCCCCTAGTTTTATAGACCTGCCCTGAAATTTTGGGAAAAAAAAATTAAGTACATACCCGAACTCCTGAGGTGAAATGTCCTGTTCCTGACGAATCCTAAAGATGAGAATGCAGTGAAATAATCCAAACAGGGGAAGTCAATCCAAAAGAGAATAGTCCAGCAAGGAAAAATATATCCAATGTTATAAGAAATCCATGGTGTGGGGGGGGGACATAGAAAATGTTTATACAGTTATAAACTTTAAACATCAGTCTCCACAGTAGCAAGTCCAAGTTTTAAAAATTATTTCACCACAGTGTATGCAAAAAAAATTTGATTGCGCAATGGTGAGGCACAGTAAAGAAACATTTTAATTTTAGTTAATTATGTTCCGATGCCAGTGCGTTTATTAAAAAAATACAAAACCAAAAAAAGTTAAAATCAAAATGAAATCTAGAAGTAAAGTTCCCAAAGTAAACTGTTTGGTCTTCTACGACCTGGATTCATTGTCCATTGACATGGCTTGGGAGGGGGCATATCAGACTGCTTTTAAAGATACAAGTTCCCAATTTGCTAATTTTCTCTATTAATGAATTTCAGTACACAGTATAAACATTTTTTGCTAAATTATTAGTGATGAGAGAAAAGTAATAAATATATTTAATTTATATTACTATAGATTTCAAGCCAGATATTTTCAATTTGTGTGAGCTAAGAAGGATCAGGCCACCGCGGATTATTCTCCATTTTGGATTGACTTCCCTGCTAAGAGATGTTTACTGACATTCTCATTATCTTAGAGGACTCTTCAGGAAATTGACATATCACCTCAGGAGTGCGGGTATAAACTTACTTTTTCTATTGTGGGCTTTGCCCCCTAATACCCTTGCACCCATTACTTAGAAAAATAATGAACATTCTTTCTTTTTGGAAAAACTCACTGAAAAAAATTCTGTATCTTTGAGCACTACAAATTCAACACAGTTCCATCTGCAAATATGCCCAATTCACCCACCAAAAGCTAAACAAAAATATATACAATGAACAATACAACTAAGGGACAGTCACAGTTATAGGTGACATGCATAGTAATGTACACCAACACCTAGGCACAACGGAGCCAATTATGCAAAAGGGAGGTAGTAGGGTCTATTATGTCTAGGTATTGAGAACAAAAAATGGCAGACCTCACCAGTAGCTGTGAATTCCCTTGGCTATTCTAAGAGAATTTAACATTCTTTTAGGATAGTTTCCAGTGGGGGAATTAAATATTTTGCAAAAATAAATAATCCGCGGATTATTTTTAGTCTGCAGACTAAAATTTAGTACACGGATTAAAATCCGGCCCATCAGGATAAAAATCTCTCATGAACTTAAAACACAACCAGGTGGACAAAAATAGAAAACCAGACTCAAAAAACTGAGAGCACAAAGTAAGACTCAACTGGGCCAACTAATAATTAGTGCGCAGACTAAATATGGCCAGCCAAGAATGTCAGCAAGGCCATGAAGAGCCCAAAACACCCCCTGTAAAAACTAAAACCAAAAATAAATAAATAAAACAAAACAGAACAAAGCAAAAAATAAATAAACAAAAGGAAAGAAAACAAAAGAGAAAGGAAAAACTGAAAAGAATCAAAACACTGACATGAACTTTTAAGTGATTCAAATACTACCTCACCTGTGCAGCAACTCATTTTCTTAAATTGAAACAAACTCTCATCACAAATACTAGTCTACAGAAGAAACTGAGAGAAAAAATTCATTTTTTTCCAAAATAAATTATCTGTGGTACTGAACAAATGCAAATGAGTCCTTAACAGAAGAATTATTCAAAATAAATTTGTATTTGGATAACTCAGAAAGGACAGAGGTAATTTTCTCCTTTACACGTCCTAGAATAGACTTTTGCCATCAAACATCAAATTTCAACCTGGAGCTGTTATGACTGAATCATAAGCCCCTTAAAATTATCATTTATAAATGGTCATATATACCACATCAAGGCCTATGGTTGATTCTCATAGCATCAGCTTTCAACAATTCCACTGTATTAAACAGCCAACCAGAGCAATGTAAGAATGCCTATGAGCAATGATAATTAATCTAAGTAGAATGCAGAACAAGTACTGTGCCTGTTTCAAACAGCTACTCCTCCCAAGTTTTCATTGTGATAAATGTACAATACAGACGACACTGTTCTCTGGTCATACCCAAAATACACAAGCATCCAATGCTAAAAACTGATACACCATGAACATTCCTGAAGAGCAACCCTAATATATAAAATTATTTGCAATTTGTAAGCCTTAAATACAGGACTAAAAGTGAGACAATGCCATGGATTTGTTGACTAGTTAACTATGCTAATTAATCAAGTTAATTAAGAAAAGAACTTAAGTCTACTGAAGTGCTCATGTGCAGTACATAATTCATAAGAAACAAAAACATCCTTTCCTTAGCCACAGCAGAGCCAGCATTCAATACATTTCAGCTGCACTAATTAAAAGGCTTATGGAGATTTCCTGAGCTCTAATACACATAAGGAATATCATATGTGTATTGATATCAGCATTTAACTATGAAATGAAATTTCTCCCTCTAATCTCATTTACTGATAAAATAGTACTATACTATAGAAGTGTGAATTACCAAATGTCCACTTATCCAATTTAATCTTTCATTGTTCATAAAATGGTGACTACAGTCAGCTTGATCTTCCTAAGAATATAATATTTTCTTTTCATCCACACCTCCTTATCTTAAGGGATATTCCCCTAAACTACAGCAATTCCTAACTTAAGCGACACCTAAGCAGATCTAAATCCTCCTTCAAAAGTACCCACCCTCATTCCCCCTAGCCCTTCTATCACCCTTAAAGGAGGCTTCCTTTTCCCCTCCACCACCCATGCTGGAACTCTTCCCTATAATACCTATAGTATGTGAAACAACTTTGAATACCAATAGTACATAATCAAGTATATGGTTATATATATTATTCAATACTTGCTTCAACTGAGTCAGTTATATCATCTCTAAGTCTTTCAAAGAGGAGGACTATATATTTTAGTTCTTTTGCATCCTTTATGGTAGCCAGCACAGCACTGATTACACAGGAGATAAGTGTTTTAAAGAACAAATGATTAAGTCAGAAGCAGATTTTTGCCTTCTTTTTCAATCCACCCTCAACCCTATCCTCTGCTCCCCACAAGTGATCTTGAAACTTATGTCTTAGCATTCTTTCTTTTTTATATTATTCTTCCCACATATGGACTAGCCACACTAGTAGCTGGATTTTAATGTGCAATAGTTTCCAAAGAAATAGCGGTAAAGCCAGTATAAACAGAAAAGTGAGGAGGTCTATTCACATAGGAAAATAGGTGATGTAGGTAGAAAATTCAGTAGAGAACGTAGTATATTTATGAGATAATTGATAATATACTAGTTGAGGTCAGCATGCAGATGGGGTTGAGTAATAATATACAAATTGATTACCTAAGCAATAGAACAAAACAGACAAGTGGCAGACTTAGGAACCAATAGAAATCCCCAACACAGTTTTATGCTTTCTGGAATACATGTGAGCAAAACAAGGCAGACAGACCAGAAAAGGTAGAGTGGACTTGCAAAAAAAAAAAGTTTGACAGCAATTTTTGTTTTGCGCTAAGACCCTCTGAAGACATTTTTGGTAACATGTGAAACTGTAGTTAGAACAGGTAAGTTTACCAAGTGAAAAATCTTGTACTCAAAGGCTCAGGGAATAAAAACCAACATTATGAAGAAAAGTCTTTTAAAAAATATTATAGTGGGGCTTTTTGGTTTAGCTTTAAGCATAGAGAATAATACATATAATAAGCAGTTCATCTGGTCTGAGTCCTTGATGGCTGAAATGACCTCAATTTTCTGCTTACTCTATTAGCTAGCTGGAAACACTAGTATTCATTCATTTCACAGCATGTGGACTGTGTTCTAAGAAATCAAGTATGTAAGGATTGATTTTTGTAGATAAGGCTTTCTAGGATACTTAACCAATGATCCAAGGTCCTCACATACCCTAAAGACAATCAAGTATTAAGTAAACTTAATACTTAATATTAAGTTTTGGCATACATACTCATGTATGCCAAAAACTCAGCAACAAACATTTTGAGGGAATATTCATTTTATTACTACCATTACAAAAGAGAAATTAGAAACTGCTACAATACATATGGTATGAATTGACAGCTACTACAGGAGTTATGTGGTGGGAATAATCATGTAGAATTTGGATAATTAGAAAATGTTTCACGGGAGAAGTGAGATTTGAGGTCTTAACAGAAGGTCAAGACTTGGTAAGCAGAGAAAAAAAGAGTGTTCACTAGGAAGCGGTAGAAACGAATGTGGCTTCTCTGGGGGATCATTAGGAGAACAGTTTGATTAGACCAAAAAAATTCAGCATGACTGCATGATCCCTTCAAAGTGAGGACAACACTGTCATATGTAGCTAACATATTAAACAGCAATAGGTCAACAGAAAGAGACCAAGGCCCTTGGGATTCTAATCTACTTCCTTCTACTAACCAGATACATCATTTATGAATTTCATTACTCTGAAAGAATATACAGATATCTGTGTTATCTAACTGACCTCACAGGATTACTTATTACTGGGATAAAGGGGAATACTTGTTTTAACTTTAAACAAAACGTTACTCAAAATTGGGAAGAAATTTATATAACTATTACAATGTAACCTTATCAGAAACCCTTAATCTACCTCAACTAAACACTAAGCTTTTAAATTCATTGTTTAACTGTATGCATTTAAGGGTGAAGGAGTTGGAGCACTTGGGAAAGACTGGGTTTAATGGACTAGATGCCTCAGAAAAAGTTAAGAGCAGGACAAAGAACTAAATCTCTTGTTTTTCTGGAAAGAAAAAGCAGAAATGATTAGGAGCAGAGTGACTGGATAATCTGTCACCCAAACTAGGACAGTGAAGAGTGTGAAGGAACGTGGCATTAATAATTTCACTGGACAAGCATAAATTGGGACACATGATCACTCTTGTCTTTATGTGTATAGTATGTCAAATTTTCCTAAAGGCAATGAGGAATCAGAAAAATTTTAAATAGAAGTGACAGTATCACATGTGCTTTTAAGAAAGCTGACTTTGACAGCAATGAGGATGTGAAAGATATGAAGGAGGGAACTTAGGATGTAGGAGGTTGTTTTAACAATTCTATGATACGATGATGGGCTAAACTAAAGTCAGGGCAGTGGAGATAGAGAGGACAAATCACAGAACTACACTGGAGGTACAATCTTTACATTTACTCTGAACTAAAATGAAATAATCCTTTATATGCATACTTTGTTTTCAAAAGAATCTGGAGAAAAGACACAACAGCTAATTGCTATCTTACCAAAACAAAACAAAACAAAAAAGACAAAAACAAAAAAAATTTTAAGCACAAGGAATGGGAGAAGTGCTTAAACTAGATCATTACTTCATACCTAAAAGAACTGTCATTTGACCAAATCTCCATGTACCAAATGCAGAATATTTCAGCTTCTTCTCTTCTTCCAACCAATCACCATCTCTGTTTAATTCTCAATTTATTTTTTTTTCAATTTACTTTTATTATCACTTCCTTTTGCTTCCCATCTGGCTTTTATTCTTTTAAGTATACACCATACACCAGTGGGGAGGTATTTATCCTCCCCACCCTCACTCTCAATATTGGTCCCTGTTTCAAAACATTAGAACATATTTCCTTTCCAACTTAAGCCTCAAATGCTTATCCAATGAATTAGGTTGTTATGGCTATTAAGTAATAGTCAAGGCCATCTTATTGGATTTCTAAATTCTCAAGATTCCTGCTATATATCACACTAGGATTATTTCATTGTTTTGTTCTTCTGTTTGTTATCTTTCTTACACATCTTAATACCTTCACCTCAATGTTTCCATGGTAGACATTTTCTCCCTTGATCTTTTTGTCTGCCTACATTTTTTGAGAACAAGAGCTCCCAGATCTGGGGATATAGTTGTACTACACTGCCACATAGGAAAGGAGGGTTTACATGCTCACAGCTTCAGGAAATGGGGCTAAAGTGGGTTTTAACAGAAGACCTCAATAAAGGCAAAGCAGGTTTTGTTTCCAGACTCCCGTTTACCTGCCCTCCAAAGGCAAAAAGCTCTTCTCTTTAGAGAACATTTTGTATGTTTTAAAAAAATAACTCCATTGACTGCCTAGCATAAGAAAGCATTTCTCAAGTTGGTGTTCACTATCACAAGGCAGGGGAGAGGGGACTGAGTTCCCTCTAGAAATTTAAAATTTTTTATTATTATGTTGATAATAATCTACTTTTTTTTTTTTTGGTGGTACGTGGGCCTCTCACTGTTGTGGCCTCTCCCGTTGCGGAGCACAGGCTCCGGATGCGCAGGCTCAGTGGCCATGGCTCACGGGCCCAGCTGCTCCGCGGCATGTGGGATCTTCCCAGACCGGGCCACGAACCCGTGTCCCATGCATTGGCAGGCGGACTCTCAACCACTGCGCAACCAGGGAAGCCCCAATTATAATCTACTTTTAAAAATCAATATATTCTGGATCACCTGAATGACAGAGTAGTGCCATGGAATTTCTATGTCTGAATTTGGTTTTGTGTTTACACCCACAATAACAGCAACCTAATGGTGTGCACTATTAAGAAATTAATATATGTGTACTATTACATAATAAATGCATTTGTACCAAGTGAGAACCCAATTATGTTACATATATGAATGAAGAGTTCACAAGAGTTTGAAGAGACAAAATAGGTAGGAGAATTGAGTTATTATTCTACACATGGTACAGGAATGGAAGCCTAAATAAAACAAACAAGTAAAAGGGCTTTGTATAGATTATTCAGGTTTGAAAAGCATTAGTGTAAGATATAGAAACATCAGGAATCCACAAAGGCAAAAGAAGATGTAAAGCATGCAAATTCACCACAAATCTTCAATTGCCTGCATGGTAATTATAATAAATCATTCCCCACATACCATCCCGGCTAATACTTGAAGAGATATAATCCAGGGGAAAAAAATGCAGAATATGACACACACTGATACTGGTGTCAGTCTTGACTAAAAAAAAAAAATTGAGGACAAGGACTACTAAATAAGATCTCATGACCTCGTTTCAACATTATATTGGTCAGAAACTCTATACATGTGATGAATACTTAGATTAGATTCAACCAAAAAGAATTTTACTTTTCTTTCTTCCTAAAAATAACATGCTTATTAAATAAAATATGGAAATATAGAAATGCAGAACAAAGAAAATAAAATCACCTACACTCTTCTTACCCTAACTACTAATTGCTTTTTGTTTCTCTTTAACATGGTTGAAATCACTTGTTACAAACACTTTAACTTGGAGTAACTTTGCTGGATTCAAACTGTAACTCAGCTTCTAAATCCAAACAGGCCACCTAGGATTCTCTGAGTTTAGAATAAGTGAGAGACACTAAATATCTTCTGAACCAGATTCAAAATAAACTTGAAGTACAAAGACCAAAGAATGATTTACCTCAGAATATTTAGTGTTTATTGTAAACTTAAAAAGAGGGTGGGGGAGAGGGCAACATCTTAGTCAGTGAAAGCTACAACCTATAGCTCTGGCACTAAAATATTACTGAGGTCTTTGATTCTAAATAATAAATAATTAGTAATAAGAGGATTTTCTGAAGTGAAGAGAGGTGAAGAGAAGTGAAGTGAAGATAGTGATTAACTCGAAGGAAAGTAACTTGAATCATAATACAACTTATAGAAAGAGACCTACTTTTAATCTAAAATTGTAAATTATTTTACCTAGCCCTAAATTACTTCACCTCTTATTATAAAAGATCTATAACCAATTAAATGAACATGATCAAAACATGTTATATATATACATTTTTAAATATACAAAGTCTCTGCTTGAAATACATATTAAAAAGCTGAAAACTTCCAACCCACAAAATATATAATGAAATGTAAGTAAATTGGGAAGGGCGATGCATGCATAGCACATAACTAGAAGTTTAAAAGACCAGGCATTAAACACACACACACACACACACACACACACACACACACGAGAAGAAGTTTAATCCTGGCTTTGTCACAGCCACCTATGGAATCTTTGATAAGTCATTTGACATGTTTAGCCAGAGTTTCAGAATCTATAAAATGAGAGATTCACTCTAGCTATAAACCCTGTTGAGATTTTTTTCTTTTCCCTCTGCATACAATCTCACAAATCAAACTGACATGAAAACAACTTCGTAATAAAATCTCTCTAGAATCATCTCAATTAAGTATCAAAGCAAACAATAAAGTCTTCTCATAAATTAGTACTTATGGCTCTTAGAATTGGCTCCGTCTAAATGTTGCGGTTAGGCTTTTCCAATGGCTAGTGACACGCTGTTGACATATTAATTGCTTTCAATGTATACTACTAGTATGATCAAATCTTCATTTTATTCCTGCTCCCAAAACACCAATAGGAAAGTAAACAAAAGAACACAAAATATCATCTATAATATGGTCTATATATTAACAGTTAAAAAAATAAAAATATGTAAAATGTATATTTTCATATGCTATATGATACTGAACTAATAATAAACACTTCTAACTATGTAAAGAAATTACTTCTGAATTTTAAGTAGTCAAAATTTATATATAAGATCCTGCTCCTAATGAAATTCTTTATTTGAATGCTATGTATATGTATTGTCCTGATCCTACAAATAAAAACCCAGGCTGAAAACTTTCTATAGGAAGTCAGTGGGGATGAAACTATATGGTCAATGAAACACTGAAGTACAGCTATCTAATTATCTTTACGTGCAGAAGTGCTATTGTACTTTGTACTCTGGCAGCCATCTAGTCTCGAAATAGTTTACTTTAAGAACAAAGAGAAATCCAACTTCTAGTTAACTACTGGTTAATGTGCTTTTTAAAAAACTCTTTTGACTCACCTTAGTCCAAGGATGTGCCTTAATTTGAGGGAATTTGAATTCTGTGTAGTTTGGGTTCATTTCTCTAATTTGCTCCCTTGTTGGTGTCCCCAGGACCTAGATAAAGAAAGCAAGTTATTGCCGTATTTTTCTATGTACTTACAAATATAGTCTTTATGTCTTAATGTACTGGTTTTACTGGAAAAAGGAATCCCAAAGTTATAAAATACACAGCTCATTAAATAGAGCAGACTTTATAAAAAGACTTTAATTTCTAACTGACTACAGAACCCATGCTAGACTACCGTATACGGACATTTATGATAATAGTAATGTTAAATCAGGCTTGTAAAAGAAAGATCACTCAAAAATATTCAAGTAAAAATCCTTGTTCTGTCTAGAAAAACAATCTATTGCAATGATGGCATCTGAAATGAGAGTATCTTTTATTCATTTAGTAAAGTAAGCCAAAGGTTTTATTATTAATAAACTGTTGATATTTAGGAGGATCTTAGTCAAACATGGTCATCAATAATTCCATTCAATCACTGAATATTAAGTGAGTGTCTCTGTGTACTAGGAACTACACTATGGTATATGAAGGATACAAAGAACAAGAGATTTCCTGCTATGATAAACTTACTTATTCGTGTGTGGAAAAAAGTATAACTATAATACAAGATGAAAATATATCAAGTACTTCATTGCCTCCAGAGCTGTATTAGGCACCAGACAAAGGAAAGTATATGGACCTGAGTGCACAAAGTAGATGATGGGAAGAAACACTAAATACTAAAATGAGTACTTTGAAGAAAGATGACATTTATTGCCCATCTTTATAACTCTAGGGCCTGATATAAAACAAGTTTGTGAAAATAAAATGTTAAGCCATTTACAATTCAAGGATAGTTGTGCAGGAGGAGTAGAATGTAATGATAAGTATTTGATTTGTGGCGAATAATCACGGCAAAGTAAGAATTTCAGGATTTTGTTTCTACTTCTGTAGACTTCATTAAAACTTGCAGAACTTAATCAAAATTTTAAAAGTTTTATTCTTCAAAAGACACTCTTAAGAAAACAAAAGGTAAGCTAGACTGAGAGAAAACATTTGCAAAACATATTTCAAAGGACTTGTATCTCGAATATACAAGGACTCTTATAATTCAAAAACAGAAAGACAACACAATAAAAATGGGCAAAAGATATGACCAGATACTTCACAGAAGACACAGAGATGGCAAATAAGCACATTAAACGACGCTCAATATCACTGATCATTAGGGAAATGCTAATTAAAACTACAAGATACTACCTACTAAGGCGGCTAAAATTAAAAGGACTACGTATACAAAGTCTTGTTGAGAATGTAGAGCAAGTGAAACTCTCATCCAGTGCTGGTGGAATTGTAAAAAAGTTATACTCATCATTCCCTCTCCTAGGTAGTTACCCAAGATAATTAAAAGCATATGTCCATACAAAGACTTGTACACTAATGTGCATAGCAGCTTTCTTGCCACTGCCAGAAAGTGGATATAACTCAAATGTCCACAACACGGTGAATGAACAAATACTGGTATATTAATACAATGCAATACTACTCAGTAATAATAATAAGAATAAAAACATGGATGAATAATTATACTGAGCAAAAGCAGATGAAAAAAGTACCTACTGTATAATTTAATTCATATGGAATTCTAGAACATTTTCTGCCTACAGTGACAGAAAGAAGATCCATGGTTATGAGGAGCTGGAGGCAAATATTACAAAGAGGTACTAGAACATTTTTAGAGGTGACAAATATTTATAAACTTCCTTTCCTTCTTGTAGTAGAATTCCAGCTTTACAGAGAGAAGCAAGGTGTATTGAGAAGGGAAATCTCTGATCTTTGTAGTTGTAACTATCAGATATTTAAAAGTCAGGAGCTATCCATACTTAAAATATGAAAAATAAAAGTTTTTATTTTTAAATAATAAAGCAAGCACTTATATTCTAAATTAGACCCTTGATGAAGGGTGTACATGTATAACATGTACTGGGAAAAAGGGAAAAGAGTGAAAAAGAAGGGAGAGCGAACTTATCGATAATTCTACTTCCTAAATGCAACTCCACTGGATTTTTTTAAGTTCTAAAGAAAAACAACAGCAATGACTTGAAAAAACATGAGTATTTAAAATGCATACCTTCAGGGACTCCCCTTGTGGTCCAGTGGTAAAGAATCCACCTCCCAATGGAGGGGATGCAGGTTCGATCCCTGGTCAGGGAACTAGGATCCCACATGCCACGGGGCAACTAAGCCCACGTGCCACAAACTACTGCAGAGCTCACGTACTCCGGAGCCCAAGTGCCACAACTAGAGAGAAGCCCATGTGCCACAACAAAAGATCCCACATGCCACAACGAAGATCCCGTGTGCCACAACTAAGACCCAATGCAGTCAAATAAATAAATAATTTTAAAAAAATGAAATGCATACCTTTAATGATTTTACAACCCACTAATTCCACTTTAAGGCATATACTCTAACCTAGAGAATCTCTTTATATATATATACACATATATATATAGTCTGTAATATATATATATATGTAGTCTGTAAGATATATATGTAATCTGTAATAATATAATATTGCAGGCAAAAACAAAAATCCAAAAGTAGAATAAATAAATTGTGGTATAGTCATACGATGATATACTAACTAGCAATGACAATAAATGAACTAGAGCTACACATACCTCATGGATGAATCTCATGCAGTGGTGAGTTTTCACTCAATAATGAATACATATAGTGTAACTGCCTTATATAAAGTTTAAAAACAGGTAACACTAAACTATATTTTAGTTTACATAGTAAAACTAAATCAAAAGCATGGGAATATTCATTAAAAAATCAAGTATAGATTATTTAGCTTACTAGAAAGGATGTAGGAGGAGGGACTGTGAGTGGGATGGGCATTAAGTAGTTCTTCTAATTCTAATTCTTAATATGAGTGGTACTTACATGGATATCCACTTTATTATTATGCTTTAAACTTAATATATTTTTGCATTATGATACATTTCACAATAAACAAAATGACACTTAAGAAATGCCCACTGTCAAATCAGTGAGTATTTTTTGCGCAGTCTCCCTGTATTTATTCAATACTTTGTTAACACAAGGCACGGTCCTAACTCCCTACAAGCTGGTAAGAATGCCAAAAGAAATGAGCGTTGTATGCTACCCACTAGTAAATACATTTTTTTACTGTATGAACACAGATCACATGAACTTACCAGCCATTTGGCTGACTGTCCCATATTTACACACTGTATAATTAAAAGGCAGGATGCTCCTTGAAGTTTCAATTCTTATGTTTTTTATTATAGCCTATGAATATTCCCAGGGGAAATCTGTGAAATATACACTGAAACAGCTGAGAAACTTATGACATGTACAAAAGGTTTGCTTAACATACAAATTTTAATAATTTATTTTATGTGAAAGCAAGAAGATATACTATATGTGTGCATATGTATAGTCACTCTCATATTCTCCCTAAATCCACTAGTCCAGGGATTAGTGTCTCACAGCCACTTAGATCTAAACATTTATCCAAAATTTTATACATGAAAAATTTCAAACATGAGAAAGTTGCACCTTTTCTTAAACAGTGAAAATGCCCTCGTCTATACCATCTCGATTCTATGATTAATATTTTACTATATTTGTTTCATCACATTTCCACCCCTCAATCCATATATCGATCCACCTTATTTTTTGATACATTTGAAAGTCAGTTGCAGACACCAGTACATGTCAGCATACATATAATTAACTAAGGTTCAATATTTCTGGCATTTTCATCTAAGCATTTTTTACATACCTAGAATTCTCCTTCGATATGCACCAGGTGCATGGATGTGGGAAAAAATCTTTTATCACAATGGGAAATAACCTGCTTTGATGAATAGTTATGATATAAAAAAGACTCTTAATTACACTTCTGATTAGTGGTCAGTTTAACTGTGTTCTTTACCTTCAAAATGTGGATATTTGTGACTTTTAAGAAACTTAATTACTAACTAGTAAATGCAATCATTGACATATTCACTATCAATTATTTAAAAGCAATTAAGCAAATGAACTAGCATGTTACCACAAAGTGGCAATAGAGATCTCCTTACTCCTTTGTTACTGCCACATGACCTTGAATCACTAAGGCCATTAGATGGGGAAAGCGAAATTCCAATGTCACAGTCTGTTCTACGTTTAATTTCTCTTGCCAAATATTCAACTACTATAATAATTTTTCTATTCTTTTTCTTCTCACTTTTAAATCTTGAAAGCATATTCTCCCCAGGCTGGCTAACAGAGATGAAAAGTAGATGGGAGATCCACTAGTCCAGGGATTAGCAAACTTTTTTTAAAGGGCCAGAGAGTAAATACCTTAGGCTTTGTGGGCCATACAGCCTCTGTCACTAGTCAGCTCTACTACTGTAGCACAAAGCAGCCATAAATAAATAGGCAGCAGACTTAATTTGGTCCCTGGGCCCTAGTTGCTGACCTCTAATCTAGTCTAAACATTTTTAGAGATGAGAAAAACTGAAGCCCAGAAAGAACAACTTTTCAGAGGTCAGAACTAATCAGAAGCAGAGCTAGAACATAATTTAAATCTTGGGACTTCCCTGGTGGTCCAGTGGTTAAGACTCCATATTCCCAATGCAGGGTTCAATCCCTGGTCAGGGAACTAGATCCCTCATGCCGCAACTAAAGATCCTGTGTGCCGCAAATAAGACCTGGCGCAGCCAAATAAATAAATAAATATTAAACAAACAAACAAACATAAGAAAGACAAATCTTAAAAAAAAATATTTAAATCTCATCAGTGGCAAACCAATTTTAGGAGATGGTATGAAAGAATCTGTTTATTGACTTGGTTGGAGGACAAACTATTTCAGCTTTTTTTTTTTTTTTTTTTTTGCTGTACGCGGGCCTCTCATTGTTGTGGCCTCTCCGTTGCGGAGCACAGGCTCCAGACGCGCAGGCTCAGCGGCCATGGCTCACGGGCCCAGCCGCTCCGCGGCATGTGGGATCCTCCCAGACTGGGGCACGAACCCACGTCCCCTAGCATCGGCAGGCGGACTCTCAACCACTGCGCCACCAGGGAAGCCCTATTTCAGCTTTTAATGTTGGTAGTTGTGAAAAATTTTGATGCTATTAAGCATGAAGGAATAGAGCTGGAGGAGAAAACAGTATTTAAGATATTCAAGAAGAACCTGGAGGAGTTCTCCACCAAGTGGTGGATATAAGTATATCATTTAGAAGTGAGCTTGAGGATGGAAAAACAGCTTTGGTAGTACCTGATGCACAGACGCTAGGTGGTTGTGAGAGTAAGAGGCAAAGCAGGTTGAAGAAGAAGAGTGCTAAAGATGGGGACTCAAAAGACACAAATATATGGAAAAAGGGAAATTTAAAAAGGTTGAGACAGAAGCCTAAGAGATTGGAACAGGTCCTACAGACGATGATACCATGGAGGACAAGGAAAGTGAACATTTATTTAAAGGACTGAGAGGTGGGTATCTGACAAAACGAGCCCAGGTAAAACAAAGCCCAAAAGGTGTTCACTGATGCTGGCCATGAAGACTTCCTTTCTGACCTTGGTGAGGTTAGTCGTGAGAAGAGCAAGCAGACTATAATCTGAAATGAGCAAGTAAAGACAGCATACATAAGTTCTCCTTTTAAAAGGTACATCAGTGAGGGAAGTGGGAGAACAAAAAGAAGAAATGTTTACCGAGTAACCAGTATTAAGAGCTCTGTGCTAGGTATATTAATTTTCTTTTCTCGTTTAAACTTTACAGATATTCTATTACCCCATTTCACACTTAAGAGAAACCTACGGTTCACTGAGGTAAACAGACTTCTCAGAGTTACAGTCTGCCAATAGTAAATATGGGATTCAATGCACGTGTAGTTGACTCCCTAAAATGGTCTACCTAATATTAAGGGCAGGAACAAGAAAAGGTTTCTGAAAAATAATTTAAAGGGACTTCCCTGTGGCACAGTGGTTAAGAATCCGCCTGCCAATGCAGGGGACATGGGTTGGATCCCTGGTCCGGGAAGATCCCACGTGCCGTGGAGCAACTAAGCCCAAGCGTCACAACTACTGAGCCTGTGCTCTAGAGCCCACAGGCCACAACTACTGAAGTCCGCGTGCCTAGAGCCCGTGCTCCACAACAAGAGAAGCCACCACGATGAAAAGCACTCCCATCGCAACAAAGAGTAGCCCCTGCTCGCTGCAACTAGAGAAAGCCCACGTGCAGCAACAAAGACCCAACACAGCCAAAATTAAATAAATAAATTTATTTTAAAAGTAATAATAATTTTAAAAAATCACTTTCTTAAACTCCATTGGTTATACCATAATATAAAACCTGAATTCTTTGGAGTCATGTGGAATATATTTAGATTTTATAAGATCACAAGGCTATAGTTAAAAGTTAAACAAAAAAGTTGGACTTTTCTTGACAACTTAAAAAAAAACATGATTTAAATAAAATCTACCTATATCATGGTAAAATCTAACTATATCAATTTAATAAAAGGAATATCTTGAACTGTTTATGGATTATAGATCTTAGGCAACAGAAGAATAATATGAATAAATACAGGCATCTATTTGGCTAAACAAGATCAAAAAGTGTAACAAATCTCAAACTTATTTTATAAAGTTTTGTAAAAATTCTTTTAATAATTGAGCAATCTTGATAAGTCACTTTCAGGCTCCTTTAGCTGTAGATTTTCACTGTAAATCCCATGCTTACTCATGCTTAATCATATCTGCAATACCAAACATATAAGTTTAGTACCTTGTATGTAAGTGATTGTTTCACACATGTAGAATTTAGATTGGAATGTTAAATGATGGGCAAGTCCCATGGATTATAAGTAATTCTATTGCTCAGAATTTTTAATCTCAAGGCCTAAGTTACAGAAACCATTGTTATGGAATTGCTTTGGGTATAAATATTGTGCACACCTAGCAGGGAGCCATAACTACTTTAAGGTGGTCTAATGTAAACTAAAAGCCTTATATAACATAGTACAATTCTGCATAACCTGGCATCAGTATAGTTCAATAAATTTGGAATGTCATGCAAAGGCTTGCATTATTTTAAAAAAAAATTATCATGGACTTCTCCTTCTAGTCATTATTAAGTAACTGATACTAGAATTGCTCTCTAGAGTAAATAACTAGAAAACTAACTCTAAAAAAGTTTAGTTTTTTGGGCTTCCCTGGTGGTGCAGTGGTTGAGAGTCTGCCTGCCGATGCAGGGGACACGGGTTCGTGCCCCGGTCCAGGAAAATCCCACATGCCGCTGGGCCCGTGAGCCATGGCCGCTGAGCCTGCGCGTCCGGAGCCTGTGCTCTGCAATGGGAGAGGCCACAACGGTGAGAGGCCCGCGTAACGCAAAAACAAACAAACAACAAAAAAAAAGACAAAATACTCTTTAAAGAAAAAGGTAAATATGATCCAAAAAGAAGAGGGGGGGAAAAAACTGGTCAACAGGTACAGATCCAAAAATGACAGAGATGACACAATTGACAAATAAGGACTATAAGACAGCTATTATAATGAGGAGACACATGGAGGATTAAAAACAAACACACAGTAATTGTACAGTTGAAAAGTATGACACGTGAAATGAAAACTTCCCTGGAGGTCTAACACCACAGAAGACAATCAGAGAACTTTAAAAAACAAAAGAAAAACAAAAAATAGAAACTACCAAAGCTGAAGCATGGAGGTAAAATGGCTAGAAAAACACATGTACGTGTGTTTGGAGTCTGAGTAGGGTAATGGGGGGAAAGATGTAGAAAAACTATTTGAAGAAATAGTGGCCAACATTTTTCCAAATTTGATGAAAATCTCAGTGAAACCTAGGCAGTTTAAATAAAGAAAATAACATAACAAGTCACAATCAACTAATAAAAGCCACTGATAAAGGGAAAATCTTTCCCAAAACAAAGGGACACATTTTATACGGCCAACAATAAGAATGACAGCTGACTTAGCAGAAACAATGCAAGCCAGAAGAAAATAGAGATCTTTCTAAAAAAAGAAAAAAGAAACTGGAAACCAAGAAATTCTATATCCAGTGAAAATATCCTTCAAAAGACATTATTAGGCAAACAAAAGCTAAGACAGTTTGTCACCAGGAGATTTTCACTAAAAGAAAATACTTCAGGATGACAGAAAAGGATTCCAAATGGACATTCCTCTCTATACAAAGGAATAAAGACCACCAAAACTGGTAAATATGGGCTATATGTATGACATTTCCCCTTTGCTTTTAAATTGCTTTAGAAGAAAACTGTTTAAAGCAAAATAATAAAGTATTGTAGGAGTAAAAAATGTCTGACAACAAGAGCACGAAGGACAGGAAGGGAAAATGGAAATACTTTGTTGTAAGGTTCTTACTTTATATGCAAAGTGGTAAATTATTATTTGTAGTCTGTGACAGAGTAGGATGCCTATTTTCAATCTTAGAACAAACTCTAAAAAAATGCAACATGCTGATATAGCTTAAAAAGTCAATAAGGAAAATAAAAAACACTCATTATAAGCCACAAGGTAGCAGTAAAAGAGAAGAAGAGAGAGAGAAGGAACAATAAAAAGAAAACAAATATCAAGGTGGAATACTTAAACCCAAGCATATTAATAATTGCATTGAATGTAAATGGTCTAAACACTCCAATTAAAGGCAGAAATTATCAGACAATTTAAAAAAGAAGACCTAAGTATATACTGTCTGTAAGAAATGAACTTTAAATATAAAGACACATATATTAAAAGTAAAAGGATGCAAAAAGATATACCATGCAAACACTAATCATAAGAAGGATGGAGTGCTTATTACATTAATATCAGAAAACTGTAGACTTCAGGACAAGGAAATGAAACAAAAACAAAGAGGGACATTTCCTAATGATAAAAGCAATTTTAAGACTAAACTTAAAATTATTATGAATACCATATGTTGGTAAGAATGTAAACCGCTGGAACTCTCATACA
Organism: Orcinus orca; assembly: GCF_937001465.1. Taxonomy (NCBI): domain Eukaryota; kingdom Metazoa; phylum Chordata; class Mammalia; order Artiodactyla; family Delphinidae; genus Orcinus; species Orcinus orca. The sequence continues at coordinate 83,387,886 of NC_064563.1, read as the reverse complement.
CTGCTGGTGAGAGTGAAAAATAGTGAAACTGCTTTGGAAAACAGTTTGATGATTTCTTACAAAGTTTACATACACTTATCATATGACCAGCAATTTCAGTCCTAGCTCTTTATTGAAGAGAAATGTAAACACATGTCTGCAGAAATATTTATAAACAAACACAGAAACTTTACTCATAATAGCCAAAACAAAGAAACAAGTCAAATGCCCATCCACAAGTGAATGGATAAACAAACTGTGGTATATGCATAGAATACAACTAAGCATAAAACAGAATAAATAGGTAATACAAATAAAAAGATGGATGAGTCTCAAAAACATGATGTTGAGCTAAAGAAGCCAGATATAAAAATATACATATACTATATGATTCCATTCATATGAAATTCTGGAATAGGAAAAACTAATCATCAGTGACAGAAAGCAGACCTATGGTAACCTGAAATAGAAGATGGGAGACTGCAAAGGTATACAAACAGGGTGATCAACTGTCCCAGTTTACCTGGGACTATCTTGACAAATCCCTCAGTCCTGGGCAAATTGGGACATTTGGTCACCCCATTTTTTGGGGTGATGTAAATGTTCTAAACCTTGACCAGGATAGTGGTTATATGTTTGTCAAAACTCGTTAAACTGTACACTTAAAGTTGCTACGTTTTATTGTATGTAAATTAACATCTCTATGAAATTAATTTAAAAAGTAAAAAACAGACCATTATGTAATTTGTGATGACGTTACTACCCTAAATACAACCATATTTATCCTTCTTCTGTTGCTATCTTAAGGCTAGCATTAAAAGTTATCAGAGTCTGTCAAACCCTAAAATCAGAATTATTTTATATACAGTATGTTTAGTCTTTAAGAAAGCAAAGGTATGAGTTAAGATGCAAAGGAATGTAAGAATGCAAAGGTTAGACATAATTGAGAGGCATTTAAAAATTTTTTTCAGCCTCCTTAAGTCACTCACTCAACAAAGTTCCTATGCTCAAGGAGCTCTAGGGCAGAGAGACTTGTACATTATAAATCAAGTTCAAGATCAGTACAACAAAATAAGCACAGATAACGTGTAAGGTGAAAGTGCTAACAATGCACTGAAGTAAGGAAAAGATTCAGGAAAGGATCCTGAAAGGAGAGGCAAGAGCTAATTTTACTTAAGGAATCTAGGAAGCAAGCGAGTCAGATGCACACTCTATGCGCTCTAGGTACCAAGTGGAGAACAGCATGATCTGGATAACTGTTAACAGTTGAGTGCTAACAGAAAATAAGGATTAGAAAATGGATGGATGGCAACATTAAAGGCTAAAAGGTAAACAAGTGACAGATTATGAAGAGCAAGATTCTGAATGCATCACCATCTGCAATCAATACCACAAATATAAAACATTTAAATACATCAACTATCCCATTTCTACTTCTGAGTATATCTTTAAGTTTTATGTTGTTTCTATTAGGTTCAGAGTGTATTTCCGCCTGATTTATTTCAGCTGATTTATATTTGGAAACTCTGAAATCATATACTTAAACTTTTTCATTTTATAGATTAAGAAAAAGCATGTTTGATGTGGACTTCATCACTTCAGACACAAAACAAGTCTTAGGATTCCCCCAAATATTAAGAGGTGGAAAAGTAATTTTTTTCCAGAACTTTTAGACTAAGGGTACACTTAAAAAATAATTATTATTCCTGGATTTCCTAAAAACTGAGTCCCCCACAACTTAAAGGAAACGAAACTACACGTAATGTTTTATGCACTTTTCTGTAAGTATATCTCTCACACAATAAAAGGGGCGGACGTTCAAAATTATCACACCATTGGAAAGTGTGTACTCTGAGTTATAAGATCTTTCCCTTTATTGCAAAAGAGCATTTTTTAAGTCCATTGTCCTAGAACATCATGTGGAGTAGGTGGTGGAAAGACTCAAAGTACCAGAGATTAGCCTGTCACAACCCTTTGGGGATGCTGTTCATCCCTTATGATTAAATCAATCATTTCATTTGTACCCAGTCCCATCATGCTTGTTTTAACATTTTTTTCATACATTTAGTTGCAAATTTAGCTAACACCAATAAATATCAAGTCAGGAATTACGATTTATGTCTTCAAAGAAATAAAACACAGCCAAGAATCATCTGACAAGAGCTCTGAAATACATTTCTTTCACAGCTTTGCGTTTTAATGGCTCAACACCAGAGGTCGCCAAACTTTAGCAATAGAGCTGTATGTGCAGCCTTTAAAGCAAACGTGAAATAAAAGAAATTCTATTAGAAATCTGTTACTCCTCTGCTTAAAATCCTACAGTGGCTTCCAGTTGCTTACATACTAATGTGTTCTGGCCACTGCCCACAGCTCCAGCCTTCTCTCTCCTGGTAAACTCATATTCTATCCCCACCATTCAGAACCTTAGGCTCAAACCATAAAGCAACACACAATAGACCTGACTTCACTAAGCATCCTGGTCCAAATTGGCACGTATGTCCTCCATTCTCGTCCTTTCACTAAATGGTGAATATCTTTCCATGTTTCAAGAGTCAGCTCAAGAGTTACCTCTTATATGAAGTCTTTCCAGATAGGATTTACCTCCAAATAGAATGCTCCTGCCTTTGTACTCTGCTCAGACTTCTGGGATCATACCTGCCTTACTTTATTGCCCTCATTTGTTCCCTTCCTCCCCTCAATGAGTCTCTGAACTCCTTGAGGGCAAAGACCCTTGATGTTCTAGCCCAGAGAGTTCACTAAATCAACATGTTGTTGATTTAGTGGTATGTACCCTGAAAGACTAAAAGGATACATGACCCAGGCTATACATAGTGAATTCAATCAAAGCTTTTTAAATAAGCAGATAAAAACTGTGTAACACAGAAGCAAAAGAGATTATGTGTGACATGGCTGAATAATTAAACATCTTTATTTCCTTTCTGCATAAAAGAAATGTTTATTCAAATTGCATAACTGTCAAGTTGGCTGCCTATATCATAAATGTAACAAATTTCTCTAATTAGAAAACTAGAAAAGATGTCACTGAGCTATTCTATTTCAAAATATTAGTACTCTATTGACACTGGAATCATTTCTACACATTTTCACTTCCACAGGATTGATATAAAATGCTATGTCCTCTGTAGGTAGCCAAAATACTTAACTCTCAACACACACAGATTTTATCTAGTTTCTATCTACCTCTTTCTTACAATATATGAGTGAAATTTTGGTATAAGAATTTTTTTTTTTGGTGGTGTATGCAATGTTTCCTTCTCAGGGTTCTCCACTGATTTCCAAAAGGCAAGGAACCACCACCCACCCCTTCCCCAGCAAAAAAGTGCAGCAATACAAATCTTAAAATCCCATTAGGAACATCTGTGAAGAAAAGAGCATCAAGTTGTCATGTTATTTGAACACAACTAAACAATTTGGCTGAAGTATTTTCTCAGCCTAGAGGGGATAAACTAGTACAGGAGGGTCCCTTTATGTGTCCATGCTGTACTCCATTTAATCCTGTGCCATCTGTCACTTAACTTGATCTGAGTCCTTTGCAAAACTATGGTCAGAGTTTATTGCCTTTCTTAAAATATGGTGGAAACAGCAACACGACCTGATCAAAAGTTCTGTAGGCAGATGCCATCACTCTTGTCTTCAGAACAAAAATCTTTCAGATATACTTCATATATTATGAAATTCACCCCTTTAACAACTGCTATCTAATTTTAGAACATGTTCATCACCCCAAAATGAAACCCTGCACCCATTAGCAGTCACTCCCATTTCCACTCTCCCCAATTCCTGGCAACCACTAATCTACTTTCTGTCTCTACAGATCTGCTTATTCTGGACATTTCACATAAATGGAATCACATTAACATGTGGTCTTTTGTGTCTGACATTTTCTTTATCCATTCATCAACTGATGGATGTTTGAAACATTTCTACTTTTTGGCTATAAATAATGTTGCTATGAACATTTATGTGCAAGTTTTTATGTGGATAAATATTTTCGATTCATTCCTATGAATGGAATTGCCGGGTCATATGGTAACTCTATGTTTAGTATTTTGAGGAAGTGCCAAACCATTTTTTGTTCACACCATTTTACAATCCCTCCAGCAATGTATGAAGATTTCAATTTCTCCACATCCTTACCAATACTAGTTATTGTCTGTCTTTATTTTAGCCATCCTGATGAATGTGATGTAGTATTCATTATGGTATTGATTTGCATTTCTCTAATGACTAACAATGTTGAGCATCTTTTTTGTGTATGTGTGCCTACTCGTCATTTGTACGTCTTCTTTCGAGAAATGTTATTTGGATCCTTTGCCCATTTTTCTATTGGGCTGTCTTTTTATCATTGAGCTGTAAGAGTTCCTTATTCTGGATACAAGTCCTTTATCATATATATGATTTGCAAAAATTTTCTCCCATTCTGTGTGCTGTCTTTTAATTTTCTGGATGGTGTCCTTTGAAACACAATTTTTAAAATTTTGATGAAGTTCAATGTATCTGTTTTTTCTACTGTCACTTGTGCTTTTTGTGCCATATCTAAAAAGTCACTGCCTAATTGAAAGTCACAAAGATTTACACCCATGTTTCTTTCTAAGAGTTTTATAGTCTTGGCTCTTATGTTTAGGTCTATCCATTCTGAGTTAATTTTTGTATACGGTGTAAGAGGTAGGTGTCCAACTTCATTCTTTTGCATATGGATAGCCAGTTGCCCAATATCATTTGTTAAAAAGACTATTTTTGAACTGCCCTTGTCAAAGGTCAACGGACCATAAATGTAAAGGTTTATTTCTAGACTCTCAATTCTACTCCACTGATCTGCATGCCTACACTCATGTCAGTACTATACTTCCCCCAACCCTTTCTTGAGGTTTAACTGACAAAATTGTAAGACATACAAAATGTACACAGTTGTGATTTTATATACATATAAAGGATTTCCACCATCTAGATCATTAACATATTCATCACCTCACACTTTCTTCCCTTCCTTCCCTCCTTCCTTCTTTTGGTGAGACCATTTAATAGTGTTATCAACTATAGCCACCATGTTTTACATCAGATCCTCAGACCTTATTCATCTTATAAAGTCTGTCCTCTTTTACCAACCTCTCCTCATTTCCTCCACCTCCCTAAGTCCCTGGTAACCACTTTTCTACTCTCTGTTTCTATGACTTGACTCTTTTCTTTTCTTTTTAGATTCTACATACATGGAATACCATGCAGTAGTTGTCTTTCTCTCTCTGGCTTATTTCATTTAGCACAATGCCCTAAGGTCCATCCATGTTGTCACATATGGCAGAATTTCCTTCTTTCTTCTGGCTGAATAATATTCCATTGTATATGCACTGTCTTGATTGCTGCAACTGTATAGTAAGTTTCAAAAATGGGAAGTATGACTTTACTCTTTTTTTTAAAGATTGTTTTGACTCTCATTTTTTCTTCCTGAATAAAATTCTATATTTGGCAACAAGTACCCTCCTTCCCCCCGAAAAAGGTGATTACTGTTTTGATTATTCAAATTATTCAACATAAAGTAAAAAAGTCATTCTTGGTTAATACATATTCACAGGAGTCAAAGGCCTTTCTTTTCCTAGGTGAATCTCAGCCATAGTGGTATGCTCAAGGTAGGAGTACAGAAGAGAAAAGGGGCTAGGGGTGGGATTAGAATCTCTTTGGTTAAAAAAAAAAACCCAAAAAACCTCACTGTATTTCCCAAACTTTTAAAAATCACACTCCTCCGCTTTGAGACAGGTAAATATTTTATACACACATCACCCAGCTCTTGCTTCTTTTGAGAATCATTAACACTATCGTTCTTCATAGCACCACATGCCAAGATTTTCTTCATGTTTTCCTTCTATTATATATGTATCAATAATATAAAAATTATGTTCTATAAATATGAAATATCAATCAGTATGCTTTTAACAAAATAAATGCCCCTCTACAAGATTCCAGTGTTTCTTTATATTGGACCCTGAAATTAAGCAAACACACCAAAGAACTCAAAATGCAACCATGCGGAAGAATCTGCAGTTGACACATGAAGTGTATTATATCCCACAAAGAGTAATTCTGTGCATGGTCTTCTGAGTCGGGTTGTAAAATGTAATTATCAGTACAACAGTTTTGAGGTCACAATGTCATGAAACTTAGGTCTGTGTGAAAAAAGTTTCTTTGCATAAATAAAACATATCCTGGCAACTTAGTAAATCATTTTATACTGCTTGTTTTGGGGAAATTAAAGATTTCAAATGGATGTCATTATTCTCAAGTCAAAAGCTAAACTAGACCACATTGCCAGAAAACGACTTCTCTGTGCCTGGGCACACTTACATATAAGCGCACAGAGATTTAACCAAGTATTAGTATTACTGTAGTCAGTAAAATTTCATAGTAGTTACTTAAAACTTGATGTTTCTTCTGGTCTATGTACAACATATTAATGTAAAGATGTAGTTGAGGAGTTTTACATTAAAATGATTATTCTAATACTCATTTACTCATTCACTTATTTTTACTTTTATTTTATTTTTTATTTATTTATTTTTTTTGCGGCCTCACTGTTGTGGCCTCTCCCGTTGCGGAGCACAGGCTCCGGACACGCAGGCTCAGCGGCCATGGCTCACGGGCCCAGCCGCTCCGCGGCATGTGGGATCTTCCTGGATCGGGGCACGAACCCGTGTCCCCTGCATCGGCAGGTGGACTCTCAACCACTGTGCCACCAGGGAAGCCCTCATTCACTTATTTTTAAAATGTTGACATTATGTACATAATATTTATACTGCAAGTGGTTACTATAAATTGTAACCATAGTTCCTTGTACTAGTATAGGGATATTTAAGCTAGGGATTCTGGATGAGCTTCAGAAAGTCCAAAGTTCACCTGATATCATATGCAAAACTCTGGCATGACTGCATTTTTCTGGGTGAGAGTCCATTGCTATGAACAGATTTTCAAAGAGGTCCATGATCCAAAAGCTACTAAAAGTTGCTGCTCTAGTCAGTAATAACCATAGAAACATTTAAACAAATAATACAAGAATGAAAAAAGCAATAACAATTTTTTTATATATTGCATATTATATTGACACATTACAAGTAAAACTGTGTACCACAATGTGTAATGGGGTGTGCTTACTTGTTCCGCAGAGTGGAAAAAGGAGAGAGAACTAAGTTTAATATGCTGTCCCTGCAGTCTGTTAACAACACAAGAGCTCTATGATATGACAGCACAAGAAATATCACCAGGTTACATATGATTAAGCTCCAAATGCATGTTAGCAAAGATACGTCAGGGATCCGTCAAAAAACTTAGGAAAAAAACTTATTAAATTCTGATTTAATTAATATCTGAGACCTCTGTCTGAAAGACTGTTTAATGGTGAAAATTTTAAGCCAGGAGAGAGTGCACACACAGGTGCTAAACAACTCATAATATGGAGATAACTGAAAGCTAAACTATTTGCTAAACAAAGATGATGAAAATGACACTGAGCTGTACTTGAAAGCAAGGAATCCACTATTACAACCTTGATTGCTTTAGATGAAGCACAACTAAATCTAGTCCAAAGACATCACAAACTGAGTTCGTATATTCATCACAATAAGATTTAGGGGCTGTTTCCTTTATTTTGTGGTCATACTTAAAAAAAACTAAATTCAGGGACTTCCCTGGTGGTGCAGTGGTTAAGAATCCGCCTGACAATGCAAGGGACACGGGTTCGAGCCCTGGTCCGGGAAGACCCCACATGCCGCGGGGCAACTAAACCTGTGTGCCACAACTACTGAGCCTGCGCTCTAGAGCCCGTGAGCCACAACTACTGAGCCCGCGTGCCACAACTACTGAAGCCCGCACGCCTAGAGCCCATGCTCCGCAGCAAGAGAAGTCACCGCAATAAGAAGCCTGCACACCTCAACGAAGAGTAGCCCCCGCTCGCCGCAACTAGAGAAAGCCCGCGTGCAGCAACGAAGACTCAGTGCAGCCAAAAATAAATAAATATATTAAAAAATATACTAAATTAATGGGTTCTAGACAACAAGTTGACATTAAGTATCATATTGTTTTCCCCAGAGCTACAAAATACCATGAATAGAGGACACCAATTTAGCTAAAGATGAATCAGACAGGATTTTCCTACCACCCAACCCCTCCCAGATACAGTAGTGGTACTCATCTTTGTCATTATCATCCTTCTAGGATTAAGGTAAGGATTAAATGTGGTAATATATGTAAAGTGCTTAGCCCAGTGCCTGGTTCAGAGGAAGTTCTCACTGAGTGGTAGCTTTTATAATTAGCAGTATTTTACCAATATTCGAAAATGTAGACTTCTGAGGGGCCAGATAATCACTGATCTATTTGTCTATAAATTATACTGCAAAGAGCCATCAGTCAAACTGGAAGACCAGGAAAACAATGATTTAGACAGACATTTGTAATAAAATGCAGCTCTCTTAACTCTATGTAACTGTTTTTATTTGTTTCCTAACAAAAGATTCTGGCACAAAACAACTGAAAACATCTATTTTTTTCATAGTTTCTGGGATTTCAAAAAGCTGATTGTTTAAAAAAAAAAATCAACATCACAGAACAGTAAAAAGTGAAAATCCTCTTTTTTCCCTCTCTCTCCTTAATCCCACTCTCCACTGCTAAATCTTTTTCTACTGATAGGCGTCACAAGAAATGAAGTCCACTTACTTAGCTATAATAACATAATCAAAAGATTATTTGGATCTGTTTTTTACTTTCAAATTTCTGAAGTTTCTGCTAGAGATAAGATTTTACTAGCTCTTACCTGTGTAAGAGCCATCTACACAAATATCTAAATTGAATTATTGCTAAGAGAAAATTAAACAATAGCTTAGTAAAGTTGTTTTAAAAGGGAAATTATGTAATTTTAATTGCCTTATAACAAATTATTTAAGTATGTTTTGCACCCCAATGTTCATATCAGGACTATTTACAACAGCCAAGACATGGAGGCAACCCTGGCTATTTACAACCGCCAAGACATGGAATCAACAGATAAATTGATAAAAAAGATGTGGAAGATATGGTGTACGTATATACACACGCAAAAAACAGAATACTACTCAGCCATAAAAGGAATGAAATAGTGCCATTTGCAGCAACATGGATGGACCTAGAGATCATCATACTAAGTGAAGTAAGTCAAAAAGAGAAAGACAAATACCATATGATATCACTTATATGTGAAATCTAAAATATGACAGAAATGAACTTATTTACGAACAGAACCAGACTCACAGACACAGAAAACAAACTTATGGTTACCAAAGAGGTAAGGTTACCAATGGGGGAGAGAGAAATTAGGAGTCTGGGATTAGCAGATATGAACTACTATATATAAAATAGATAAATAAGGTCCTACTGTATAGCACAGGGAACTATATTCAATATCCTGTAATAAACTATAATGGAAAAGAACATGAAAGGATATGCATATATATGTATACCTGAATCACTTAGCCGTACACCAGAAACTAACACAATGTTGTAAATCAACTATAAAAATAAAAAATTAAAGAAAAAACGATCTACATGTTTAATGTCATGTTTTTCTAAAAGAGATATATCCAAATTTAAAAGGCTAGTTACTACAGTTATGAAAGCTATAGAGAAATTCTATCATCTAGAGGTGGACTCTACTTCTGCCTTTAAAACTCTTCCATTAGAAAGAAAGGGTCATATTATTACAAAGCACAAGTAAATGTTTACGGAATAAATCAAAGTATATCTCTAGGAACATTATTACATTTAAAACTTGAAATTCTACAAAATGGTTGGTTTCTTTCAAATATTAAGTTCTGTGATATTTTAATCCAAAAATTCAACTCTGGACTGAAGCTTGCCTTTCCTTACTTGAAATTTACATTTTAAAATTTGGAGGGGGAAAAGAAACTATTAGTAAAACCTACAGCATTCCCAGGTCCAGAATTTCCTAGACTGCTTCAACTTCAATCCATCTGGGGAATTTTGGGGACATCTGTCATTTATATAAGGAAGTTAATGATCAAACCTTTGAGAAGCTAAATATGGAATTTCTCTTCAAAAGCAATAGTTTACCACTTTATATTATTCTTTTCAGAATCAATTATGTAATTCAGAATAGAACCTACAATAGAATCTATGCAGTCATTAAAAAAATCACTTAGTCAACATACACGTCTTCACATGAGAAATGCATTTAATTATTTAGTAAAAAAAAGTCTACAAAACAGATGGCACTTTTGTTTTAACATACATATGCATAGAAAAGTGTATAAAAATATTCACAGAAGTTATTTTTCATGATGTACCAGAACAGAAAGTGATTACTTTTGTTCTTTTCTTTGCATTTGTGTCTGGGTATATTTTCTGCATTAAGCATATAAAATTATAGCATATATAATTATAAAAAAGTAATCATATTAAAAACTACTACCTTTTCCAAGTCTTCAAAAGATTCTTTAACCCCACTGCTATGACTTATGGCAGAGGTGTCAAAGGACAATGCTATATCACTGAACCTATGGTTTGTGAAATTCCTGACAGATGTTATCCCAAAATGTTTTATCTTTATCCAGGTATCTGAAACCACATCAAATATTCCTTAAGGGTATTTTAACTAGTACTGTTAAGGAAGAATTTAAGAAAAAAAATCTTATTATCTGAGAAGCCCCAAACAGAATCTCTCTGTTTACAAATGCTTTGAAAATCCAAGCACTTTTTGATACTCAGAGATTAACCGGCATAATGAGATTCTGATCTGAAAATCCTATGTATGAAATCAACTTCAGAAAGCTAAGTGTTTTTCATGCTTAAAAATGATTTCTCATGACTTTCTATTCCATTCTGCCTTACACTTTTAACTTACTCTGAAGATGTATTTTAATTTTATTCTAAATATTTTTCAAAAGCCTTATTTGAGGGTAAGTAGGGAGGTTAAGGTTAAGCTAAGTTAGCTCAGTTTAAATAATACTCTGTGTTACTCATTCTGTAAATTATTGGCATGGACGTCCAAGCCAATAAAATTTAGTAAACAACATATACAACAACAATCACACTAACTTTTCTTATTAATTCCCAGGTAATTCCAAATTCATGAATGAACAATGATCTAGTAGATTAATTCAATTTAAACACTTACTGAAAACTATTCTGGTGTCCTTGGATATTAAAACACAACAATAAAAGAAAGTCCCTGCTCAGAAAGTTTATAAAATAATTAGGTAATTCTACCATTTATAATTTATGAAGTTTGCTGTACGATTGTTCACTTTTTGCATAAACTCAAAATCAGAGAGAAGAGTACCTATCGTACCGGGGGCAGGGGTGTGGGGGGGCTGCATCAGCTACCTCCAGTTACTCCAGAGGAATACCCATGAGGCTTTCAAGAGAGAAAATGGAAAGAGCAGAAAGGAACAGTAACATAGATTCCCTAGTTACCAAAAGGACTAAGGGTGCATGCCTAACATCTCAAAAAAACTGAGACTTGAGTTGGGCAACTGTGAGACCACTTTTCACGGAAAACTCAAATCTATTCTTGAAGTCCTGATTAGCAGAAATGACAATATTTGCTTAAAATATAAAATGTCTTAATACATTTAACTTTGAAAGCTAACCTATACAACTCTTTTCTTACATACAACTTAGATCAGGAAAACTGGAACAGTTATATCAGAATTAGTTAAGAGTTCTTATTTCAATGAAACATCACAGATATTCAACATGTAAAGTACACAGACAGGATCAACAAGACTTAGAGCTAACTTAAACACACAAAATCTCTACAAAGTTTATTAACCTCCATGCAATAAGATTTAGAGCTATACTATACACACATACACACACACCCCAACACAATGTCTATTAATTAACCTTAGTGTAATGTATAACTTTAGGTCACCAAATGGGTGGTAAACTAATACTGATATATCATTTATCCTGGGTAGTATTGCTTAAAACTGTAAAAGGGACTGAGAAGCTTGATATCCCAAACTGTTCTGGGATGTTAACTCCATTATATCATCTTCAAAACATCTATAGAAAGTGATCTTGGAACTTCAGTAGGTGATGACTATGTATAAATGCAAGATGACAAGATAACATAAAAATGAAAAGAGTGTTTTGTTTTAGATATGGTCTACTACAACAAATTAATCATGGACAAACTTGCAACAAATAAGCCCTATATAAAAATGAAGTCTTAAACCATCAATAACAAATTGACAGTTTCTACTAAAATTAAATAAGCACAGACCAATATTAGTAGAAAACTGAATTACAAGGACTGACAAAAAGCGGTGAAATAAGTTCTGGACTTAAAGGTGTATAAGATATGAGATATAGGATTTATCACAGATATTCAGTTTAGCTTCCTAAGCAATTTCGTTTGTGTCCTGTATGAATTCATTAAAATTAATGACAAAGAATAAACCATCACACAGTTCTAAACTATAATCAGTAGAGAAATGATGCAGTTCTAATAAGCTAAACATATATGACAAATAGGATGTCAATACGCCAGGAGAATTGTAGTATGGTAAACTCAAGTACAACTGAAAGCCTGGGGATAGAAGAAATGCTGAATGGCTGTACTGACTAAGGGTCAGCAAACTATGGCCCAATCTCTGTTTATGTAGGAAGGGCCCAGGAACTAAGAATTGATTTTACAGATAAACATTTGCAATCAATTTGATGATACAATACACTGACTTTGAACCCCAATTAAGAGAAATGTTATAGCCCCCTCAAAAGAAATCCATTCCTCTAATTAGTAGACTTGAATTTCATCAATGAAAAATATGTGGAAATTTTGTTATATTGAGTTGGCCAAAAAGTTCGTTTGGTTTTAAGTACTAATAAAAGACACATTTTTCATTTTCATGAAGAACTTTACTGAACAATGTGTTCAGTAACTGAACAAACTTTTTGCCCAATCCAATATATCTCAGACATCCCTAACTTTCATTTTAGCCCACGAAGCCTAAAATGTTTTATCTAGCCCTTTATAGAAAGTTTGCCAACTCCTGTATTACAATACTAATTTGAATAATAATGAAGAATACATAGGCGTTTAGGAAACAAGGAAATCAAACTATCTGAACTTAGATCTGAGTGTAGTATGGGAATCAGGAAGGAAGGAGATCTGTTGAACTAAGTTTAAAGCTTCAATTTGAAACAAAGATGGTTACTACAAAAAGACAGCAAAATACCAGTGATCTCAAGTGCAAATCATAAGAAATTATATAGATAGTAAGGAAGATTCTTGATTACACATGGGTGTTTTCAACCACACTTGTACACACTGATACCTAGCAAAATCATTTTATCAAAAGTAACATATTCTGGGCCTCCCTGGTGGCGCAGCAGTTGAGAGTCCACCTGCCGATGCAGGGGACACGGGTTCGTGCCCCGGTCCAGGAAGATCCCACATGCCGCGGAGCGGCTGGGCCCATGAGCCATGGCCACTGAGCCTGCGCGTCTGGAGCCTGCGCTCCGCAACGGGAGAGGCCACAACAGTGAGAGGCCCGCATACCGCAAAAAAAAAAAAAGTAACATATTCTTATAAATTAAGTACAAGGATTTTAAAATAACTTAATCACCATCCTGTGTATAACTACAAAAAGCTACTGAGAACCAATAAGGACGTACTGAATAGCACAGGGAACCCTGCTCAATACTCTGTAATAACCTAAATGGTAAAAGATTTAGAAAAATAGATAATGTATATGTATAACTGAATCACGTTGCTGTACACTTGAAACTAACACAACATTGTTAATCAACTATACTCCAATATAAAATACAAAAAATTTTTAAATAAATAAATAAGCTTCTGAGGCTCAGCACAATAAAAACTAAATTCAAGCTGTCCAGATACAAAACAGGCTGCATTCCAAAGTAGCAACCTGATGCTGGAAGTATTCAAGAAAACACTGAAAAATCATCTGTCAGGAATGTAACTAAGAAGGGATGGAGAACTGGACTACATAACCTCTAAGGAGATTTTCAATTTTCCACTTCTGTGAAACATTTGGAAAATCAAGAATAAAGCCTAATAGACAGTAGGTGTTGTTGCTTTGGACAAACTATAACCTTAGAATCAACCAATCTAGTGGTCTAAATACAGAGACACTAGATGTTACTAAAGGGGGGGGAGGTGAGAACTTATTTAAGATCTCAAGTATTAAAAACTTTAAAATGTCAGTGCTGCTGTTCTTAAGAGACAGTATGAATTCCAAAATAATAATACTTTGGATCTGATGTTGTTAATAAAGGTGTTGACCGACCTAATAAATAAAATTATAAGTAAATTTATAAGTAAAAACTTACTTGAATTATAAGTAAAAATTCTGCTTCTATCAAGTGATCTAGTCATATATACTCACTTTTTCATTTTATAAATATTTAAATATTGACTAAATACAAGCATCTCCTATGTGCTCAGCAGAGTATTATGAGCAGAGAGCACATGGTGAGCAAAAATAGACATAGCCTGGGTTTTCATTCAGTTTATATACATTTTAGTGATCTATTGCTTTTAAGTACTTTAAATAACAGATATATCCCTTTCTTGCATCAGATAGCCAAAATAGCTTTTCTAGTATCACATAACAGAATAACTCAATTAGAAAGCAAAAGCTGGGTTCTTATACTTCTTCCACAGCTGAACTTGCTATGTGATCTTAGATCACGTTCTCCATTTCCTCAGTTTTTCATGAGTGTGTGAGAGATATGGATTCTTAGAAAACAGCAATAAGATTCCTTCCAGTTCAAAAATTCTGATTCAATCTTCTCACCTTGATTATTTCTACCAATTGATCCACACCACTGTCCCCTGGAAATATTGGTTGTCCTAGCAACAGCTCAGCCAACACACAGCCTGCAGACCATACATCTGAAGAAAAAAGAAAACAAAAGCTTATTAATACTCTGTAGCTTAATTTGCATTAAACTGTATACATTTTCTAATTTTACTTTGGTCAGAGAAATATCACAAGGAAAAGATTGTATAATCTAAAACAGAGGGAAAAAAGTCATCAAACTATCCTTAATGCATTTAAAAATTGTGTTAAACTTACTAAACAGGAAACAGGACAATAAGAATATTCTAATAAAGGGTAATATCTATTTAATTATCAAATAGCAGATGTTCAAGTCTTCAACAACCAAGACAGGGATTATAGAATGAAAACATAGCACATGATTATTTACTTATTATACTTAAAAATAAGTCAAAGTGATACAATCTCTTCACATTGGCAGGTACTTATACAGAGTAGCAGAAAGCAAGGGTTTAATCTCCTATATACAGGGTTGTAAGCCAATGAAAATTTCTGAGAAAAAAATTTTTAATACTTTAAATGGTTAAACTTTTGTCTTGTAATATGACTGACGGAAAAATGTGCTTAAATATATGAATATTTTAAAATGCAAAGAGAGAAGAATACATTTTATTTTACAAATTATAAAATATAATTCACTTTTAAGTCAAAACAGAAACCTCAATCTTGAGAGAAAACTTAAAAAAATAATTTAATTAATAAATTTTAATAATTTATAAATAAATTTACTAAATAAAAAAATAAAGCGTACATCCTGGCTTACCCACGATAGTCCTGGTCTAGATGACTGTCCTGGGATAATTATGAAGAGCATCCCCTTTCTCTCTTAAAAGTATTACCAAATGAGAAGATAAATTATATGGGCACTCTATTTAGAGCCCACTACCTAAGACTTCCTGCAAGAAAAAGCTAATTTTCAGTTTCTGGATTCCTGGGTTTTGTATGAACCACCAAACAAGTGTTTTAGGGAGATGAACATAAATCATTGCTGGGTTTTCCATCTACCAGTAGGGAAGGAGAAGAATGGTGAATGGCATGGGGACAACAAATAATTTAATCAGTCTGATGTGGTAAGATGCACTAACAAGAGGAACTGGAAACTAACACAACATTGTAAGTCAACTATATTCCAATATAAAATAAAAATTAAATTAAAAAAAAAAGAGGAATTGGAAATCCCTGCTCCAATGACTACATTTTACTGGCTTGGAAAAATAATGACAGAAAATTCATTTAAGAAATTCAAGTTGATTTTGTCCAGCTACTCTTTCACTTTTAATACCATTGTTAAAAATATTTCCAAAATATATTTGTATTAGAACACTTTTAAATATATTTATTTTTGTTTATTTATAAATCTTCCAGAGTCTTAAGAAGCAAGTATCATAAATCTAAAAGGGAAAGCCAAATCTAGGCTTGTTAGGGTTCAAAAGGTCCCAGGCTGAATCAGTGGCCTATGGTGAGTCCTACGCCTAGGACATCAGAATCTGGTTTTAGTCATGCAAAGGAGGTTACTGGAAAGCAGGTACTCATAATATCCAGAAAATTGATTCCTAGTAGAGGAAACAGATTACACTGGCCTTTTTTGTGAGAAGTATTCCCAAAGAACTGTTAGGCACATGGACATTTACAGAAGTAATATACTCTTAAGAGGGTTAAAGGTTTATGTTAAACATGCCTTAATATGTCACATAATATGATCATGACTTTTTTAAAAGAAGCAAACCAGGACTTCCCTGGAGGCGTAGTGGTTAAGAAACTGCCTGTCAATGCAGGGGACATGGGTTCGAACCCTGGGCCAGGAAGATCCCACATGCCACAGAGCAACTAAGCCCGTGTGCCACAACTACTGAGACTGCGCTCTAGAGCCCGCGAGCCACAACTACTGAGCCCACGTGCCACAACTGCTGAAGCTCGCACACCAAGTCCATGCTCCACAAAAAGAGAAGCCACCGCAATGAGAAGCACACGCACTGCAACGAAGAGTAGCCCCTACTAGCTCCAACTAAAGAAAGCCCGCATGCAGCAATGAAGACCCAATGCAGCCAAAAATAAAATAAATTAATAAAAAATAAATAAATAAAAGAGGCAAACCGCATTTATTTTTTGTTTGTTTTGTACTTGTATGCTTTTGGACCAAGGAATTCTCTTCAGAAGCAATATATAACAATAAAATAAAGTTGACCTCCACCTGCATGCCACCCTAAGGTTGCTCCTTTCTTAGCTTCCTATTCATGTCCAACTGATCATACTCTGTATGTGCACTACTACTAGTGGGCTAAAATGAGGTAGAAGAGGAGGTCAATAAAGAATGAAGCAAACTGTCTCTATTCAATTCCTTCTATCATTAAAGATCTTTGGTGACAAATTCTACAGAATTGGTGGGTTTGTCCAAACTACTAATGAAAAAATCAGATTGTTCCTTTTGAGCAGACTTAAATAACCAACTGAGACAGCACAGTGGTCATCCTACCACTTTAATCATAAACTTAATTGATGCAAATTCTCCAACTGGTGATCAAGCTCAGAAGGGAATATTTCAGGGGAATTTTTTTTTTAAGTTAGAAAAGGTATACTTAGAATTTATTTACAATTTTAAGTTAAAAATAACTGTACTCCTAAAGAAATCACAAAGGAGTAGCTTATAATACAAGAAACGTAAAAGTAGAATAATAAATATATCTTAAATTCTATACATTTTTGCATATCAATCTTTAAGAAGAAATATATTTCAAGGCATATTTATATTTAAGAACAGATTAGTAATACTAAATTACTAAAAACAAGATGCAATAAATAATTACAAGCCATTATATTTGGGTCCATTACTTACCTATACTAGAGGTATAATCAGTGGCTCCAAAGATCAACTCTGGTGCCCTATAGTACCGAGAACAGATATACGAAACATTGGGTTCTCCTCGGACCAGCTGCTTTGCACTAATAAAAAAATCAAAAGCAGAAATTCTTTAAATGAAAATCTAAACTGTATCATTGCTATCGTAAACTGCTATCATTCGCATTCGCAACACAATGTTTATCTAAGATTCCCATAATTCCAATCATGCAATATATAAGAAAAAGAAAATATGAACCATAACTATGTCTGACAAAACAAACTTATAATTTTAACATATCACTCTGAAAAAAGAACAGTAACTTTTAAAGAATGCATTTGTTAACTGTCACCTGAGGAAAAAGATTTTTAAAAAAATCACAAAATGATAAATGTTGAATTTCTTCTGCTCTTGTTCCCTGAATTCCACCTTTAAAATACAAAGAAGAAAGGGCAGAAAAATGAGCGGTACTTCCCCTCACCAAAAAGCACAGTAATAGATTATAATATAAGAATGAATACTGCTTACCCAATATGTTTTTTAAAAAGGTAAGAAATTGGCCACTCTCTTAAAATTTGACTTCTGACTCAGAGTAAGTATCCCAAAGCTTGCAGATCCAATCTACTTTATGTTTTTCCACCATTTGGTCAATTTATTAACTGCCTAAGCATTCGTTATCCAATAAAAAAAGATAGGCCCTTTCCTGTAGGGCAGAGATAATTCACAGTCCATGAATTCTAATTCCACTGTCGTAAGTTAAATCACACATTCTCTTAATCCAACTTTCCTTCCCAAATACTTTGTGGCATGTATTTTAAATATTAAAATTAGTTTCTTTCGAAGTACCTCTCAAGATAACTTGAAGACACACTAAAATAAATAAACTGCTACAGAAGCTAACCATTTTGACATACAATAATAGGAAAGATAAATACAGGAAATAAATACAAACAACAAAATCAAAACAGTAAAAAAGTAAGTCACAGAAAAGGTAAAAAAAAATTTTTAGGTAAAGGTACGGGAAAATCAGAGTAGAGATAGATGAAAGTAGTCACAAAGGTTTCAGTTTGGGCTTTCTGTTCTTCCATTTATTTCTGGTCAATGATAAGTCTGACCATAACCTGGTCTTCCTTCATCACAAGTTTTGAAGGTGGGAGGCAAGTTTATTTTTTAACATTCTCACCAAGGTTTGACATACAGCAGCCATTTCATAAATTAATAAACACTAATCCCTGTTTTTAGGCTGCATGAAAATTAAGACACTTTTTCAGCAAAACTGATAAAACCTTTCTACCTTATAAAGAATTTTCTAAATTAACAAGACGATTCCAATTATTTACTCAGAAAATTCAGTGATAAAGAAGGTAATATTAGAAATGCCACTTGATAGAGCTACCTTCAAAGTGTATCCCAAACTCTACTTGCTCAAACTAGCCGTTAAAAACATAAAAGGCAGCTTCGTTATCAGAGTTATTAAAAGTGAACTAGGCAGAGTCAAGATGGTGGTGTGGGAAGACACAGTTAGCTTCTCCCCACAACTAGTGTGCCTGCCGGCCGCTGGTGGGGGACACTAACGCCCAAGGAGATAGTAGGAACCCCAAAGTAAACCGGTAGGAAGTAGGGGGACTGAGGGGGGAGGAGAAGTGGAGGTCAGACAGGATCTGTGCCCCTGAGGTCAGGGAGATCAGGAGAGGCACGAGGGAGGGACTCTCTGGGAAGAGAAAGAGAGGAGCAGAGGGTGATCGCCTGGCTCACTTGGGCTGGGGAGCCTGCTGAGCTCTCAAGCCAGTACCCCACCTCCACAGCCCCATCCAGGCCATGTGGGTCCTGGGGGCATAAGAGGGAGGCCGGGGAGATGAGGAGTGGCAGGCGGGAGGAGCCATCCAAGGAGGCACAGGAGAGAAGCAGAGGGCGATTGCCCCACCCACTGGGGCCCTGGGCAGCCTGCTGAGTTCCCAGACCGAGCCCCTGCCCTCCAAAGGCCCCTCCAGGTCTCGTGGGTCCTTGGGGGCATAGGAAGGAGGCCTAGGGGAGAACAGGAGAGGCAGGCGGGAGGGGCCCTCCGGGAAGAGAGGGAGAGGAGCAGAGGGCAACTGCCCCACCCACTAGAGCCCAGGAAGATTGCTGGGCTCCCCTGTGAGGTCCCCCGCCCTCTGAGACCAGGGCTGGGGGGCAAATCTGGGTCCCTTCTGTTCCTTGAGCCTAAGCCCCACCCCCAAAAGCCCCCAGCGCCTTTTCCAGCCCTGTCAGTCCTGAGCATTAGCCCTGCCCACCGCCCAAACCTCACCCTTGCTTAGGCCCCGCCCTCCACAGCCAAGGCCTCCCCCCGCCCACCCCTTTTCTCTTCTTTTTTCTTTTCCCTCCTCCTCTTTTTTACTATTATGGTACTGATGTGCCTTCTGGCTGTTGATTCATCTATACTTTTATTTTTATATTCTTCCTAACATATCTGTTTATTTTTTACTTTGTTATTGTTTTTTTTTTTGCTGCCCCAGGCAACTTGCCAGACCTTGGTTCACGAACCCATGGTTGGGCCAAAATTCCTTCGGTGGGAGTTCCGAGTCTGAACCACTGGACTAAGAGAGAACCTCAGACCTCAGGGAATGTTCACTGGAGTGAGACCTCACAGAGCTCCTCATCTCAGCACCAAGACCCAGCTCTACCCAATAGCCTACAAACTCCAGTGTTGGAAGTCTCAGGTCAAACAACCAGTAAGTCAGAAATACAATCCCACTCATTA
The DNA here is from genome assembly GCF_937001465.1 of Orcinus orca. Taxonomy (NCBI): domain Eukaryota; kingdom Metazoa; phylum Chordata; class Mammalia; order Artiodactyla; family Delphinidae; genus Orcinus; species Orcinus orca. The sequence goes on along the minus strand of NC_064563.1, from coordinate 83,367,460 downwards.
GGGAAAAAAAAAAAAAAGACACGGCAAAAAAATATGTCACAAATGAAGGAGCAAGGTAAAAACCTACAAGACCAAATAAATGAAGAGGAAATAGGCAATCTACCTGAAAAAGAATTCAGAGTAATGGTAGTAAAGATGATCCAGAATCTTGGAAATAGAATGGAGGCATGGACTGAGAAAATACAAGAAATGGTTAACAAAGATCTAGAAGAACTAAAGAACAAACAAACAGAGATGAACAACACAATACTGAAATGAAAAAGACACTAGAAGGAATCAATAACAGAATAACTAAGGCAGAAAAACGAATAAGTGAGCTGGAAGACAAAATGGTGGAAATAATTGCTGAGGAGCAGAAAAAAGAATGAAAAGATTGAAGACAATCTCAAGACCTCTGGGACAACACGAAATGCACCAACATTCGAATTATGGGGGTCCCAGAAGAAGAAGAGAAAAAGAAAGGGTCTGAGAAAATATTTGAATAGATTATAGTTGAAAACTTCCCTAACATGGGAAAGTAAACAGTCATCCAAGTCCAGGAAGTACAGAGTCCCATACAGGATAAACCCTAGGAAAAACACACCAAGACACATATTAATCAAACTAACAAAAATTAAATTCAAAGAAAAAAATATTAAAAGCAGCAAGAGAAAAACAAAAAATAACATACAAAGGAATCCCCATAACGTTATCAGCTGATTTTTCAGCGGAAACTCTGCAGGCCAGAAGGGAGTGGCAGGATTCAATGGAAAAGTCAAAAGCTTTTCAGACAAGCAAAAGCTAAGAGAATTCAGCACCACCAAACCAGCTTTACAACAAATGCTAAAGAAACTTCTCTAAGTGGAGACACAAGAGAAGAAAAAGACCCACAAAAACAAACCCAAGGGCTTCCCTGGTGGTGCAGTGGTTGAAAGTCCGCCTGCCGATGCAGGGGACACAGGTTCGTGCCCCGGTCTGGGAAGATCCCACATGCCGCGGAGCGGCTGGGCCCGTGAGCCATGGCCGCTGAGCCTGCATGTCCGGAGCCTGTGCTCCGCAACTGGAGAGGCCACAACAGTGACAGGCCCGCGTACCGCAAAAAAATAAATAAATAAATAAAAATAAGAAAATGGTAATAGGAACATACATATCGATAATAACTTTGACTATAAATGGATTAAATGCCCCAACCAAAAGACACAGACTGGCTGAATGGATACAAAAACAAGACCCATATATATGCTGTCTACAGGAGACCCACTTCAGATCTAGGGACACATACAGACTGAAAGTGAGGGGATGGAAAAAGATATTCCATGCAAATGGAAATCAAAAGAAAGCTGGAGTAACAATACTCGTATCAGATTAAATAGATTTTAAAATAAAGACTGTTACAAGAGATAAGGAGGGACACTACGTAATGATCAAAGGATCAATCCAAGAAGAAGATATAACAATTGTAAATGTTTACGCACCCAACATAGGAGCACCTCAATACATAAGGCAAATGCTAACAACCATGAAAGGAGAAATCGACAGTAACACAATCATAGTAGGGGACTTTAACACCCCACTTACACCCATGGACAGTTCATCCAAACAGAAAATAAATAAGGAAACACAAGCTTTAAATGACACAATAAATCAGATAGCTCTAACTGCTATTTATAGAACATTCCTCCCAGAAGTGGCAGAATACACTTTCTTCTCAACTGCACCTGGAACATTCTCCAGGATAGATCACATCTTGGGTCACAAATCAAGCCTCGGAAGATTTAAGAAAATTGAAATAGTATCAAGCATCTTTTCTGACCACAACACTATGAGACTGGAAATCAATTACAGGAAAAAAACTGTAAAAAACACAAATACATGGAGGCTAAACAGTGTGCTACTAAATAACCAAGAGATCACTGAAGAAATCAAAGAAGAAATTAAAAAATACATAGAAACAAATGACAATGAAAACATGATGACCCAAAACCTATGGGACACAGCAAAAGCAGTTCTAAGAGGGAAGTTTACAGCAATTCAACCTCACCTCAAGAAACAAGAATAATCTCAAATAAACAATCTAACCCTACACTTAAAACAACTAGAGAAAGAAGACCAAAGAAAACCCAAAGTCAGTAGAAGGAAAGAAATCATAAAGATCAGAGCAGAAATAAATGAAATAGAAATGAAGAAATCTATAGTAAAGATCAATAAAACTAAAAGCTGGTTCTTCGAGAAGATAAACAAAATTGATAAACCCTTAGCCAGACTCATCAAGAAAAAATGGGAGAGGATGCAAATAAATAAAATTAGAAATGAAAAAGGAGAAATCACAACTGACACTGCAGAAATACGAAGGATTATAAGAGACTACTACAAACAACTATATGCCAATAAAATGGACAACCTGGAAGAAACTGACAAGTTCTTGGAAAGGTACAATTTTCCAAGACTTAACCAGGAAGAAGTAGAAAATATAAACAGACCTATCACAAGTAATGAAACTGAAACCGTAATTAAAAATCTTCCAACAAACAAAAGTTCAGGACCAGATGGCTTCACAGGCAAATTCTATCAAACGTTTACAGAAGAACTACCACCTATCCTTGTCAAACTCTTTCAAAAAATTGCAGAGGGAGAAACACTCCCAAAGTCATTCAATGAAGCCACCATCACACTGTCACCACAACCAGAAAAAGATATCACAAAAAAAGAAAATTATAGACCAATATCACTGATGAACACAGATGCAAAAATCCTGAACAAAATATTAGCATACAGAATCCAACAGCACATTAAAAGGATCATACACCATGATCAAGTGGGATTTATCCCACGGATGCAATGATTCTTCAATATACACAAATCAATCAATGTGATGCACCACATTAACAAATTAAGGAATAAAAACCATATGATCATCTCAATAGATGCAGAAAAAGCTTCTGACAAAATTCAACACACATTTATGATAAAAGTTCTCCAGAAAATGGGTAGAGAGGGAAACTTCCTCAACATAATAAAGGCTATATATGACAAATCCACAGCAAGCATCATACTCAATGGTGAAAAACTGAAAGCATTTTCACTAAGATCAGGAACAAGACAAGGATGCCCACTCTCACCACTCTTATTCAACATAGTTTTGCAAGTCCTAGCCACAGCAATCAGAGAAGAAAAAGAAATAAAAGCAATACAAATTGGAAAAGAAGAAGTAAAACTGTCACTGTTTGCAGATGACATACACTATACATAGAAAATCCTAAAGACGCCACCAGAAAACCAGTAGAACTAACCAGTGAATTTGGTAAAGTAGCAGGATAAAAAATTAATGCACAGAAATCTCTGGCATTCCTATACACTAACAACGAAAAATCAGAAAGAGAAATTAAGGAAACACTCCCATTTACCACTGCAACGGAAAGAATAAAATACCTAGGAATAAACCTGCTTAAGGAGGCGAAAGACTTGTACTCAGAAAACTATAAAACACTGATGAAAGAAATCAAAGATGACATAAACAGATGGAGAAATATACCATGCTCTTGGATTGGAAGAATCAATATTGTGAAAATGACTATACTACCCAAAGCAATCTACAGATTCAATGCAATCCCTATGAAACTACCAATGGCATTCTTCACAGAATTAGAAGAAAAAATTTTACAATTCATATGGAAACTCAAAAGATCCCGAATAGCCAAGGCAATCTTGACAAAGAGAAATGGAGTTGAAGGAATCAGATTCCCCAACTTCAAACTACACCACAAAGCTACAGTAATCAAGACAGTATACTACTGGCACAAAAACAGAAATATAGATCAATGGTACAGGACAGAATGCCCAGAGATAAACCCACGCACATATGGGCACCTAATTTATGACAAAGAAGGCAAGAACATACAATGGAGAAAAGACAGCCTCTTCAATAAGTGGTGCTGGGAAAACTGGACAGCTATGTGTAGAAGAATGAAATTAGAACACTCCCTAACACCATAACAAAAATAAACTCAAAATGGATTAAAGACCTAAAGGTAAGACCAGACACTATACAAGTCTTAGAGGAAAACGTAGGAAAAACACATTTCACATAAACCACAGCAAGATCTTTTTTGACCCACCTCCTAGAGTAACGGAAATAAAACCATAAATAAACAAATGGGACTTGCTCTTAGGAGCAATCGATATTATGAATTTATATCATTCCAAAAATAAGCTATGCATCTGTGTACATATGCCTATACTCTCTGTGTTTTTAGAATACAAAAGGGAACATACTATGTAGATTCTTGACCTTGTTTTTTTGAATTTAATACTTCTTAGAGATCATTCATTTTCCATTCATAGAGAGCCTCCTCTTTCTTTTTTTAACAGCTGCATGTATTACATTATATGTATGATGTACCATAATTTATCTGGTAATCTTCCTACTGCCAGACATTTATATACAATTCTATGATAAAAATCCTGGTATATACAATATTTTGTAAATGTGTGAGTATTTGTAAGGGAACAGTTCCTAGGAGTTAAATTGCTGGATGAAAGACTAAAATTCTGAGTATACAGGGTGGGAGGGTGGGGTTGGAGAGGAGGGAAGGGAGGGAGAAGAAAAGAGAACTAGCTTACCTTCCAAAGTCACAGAGTTTTAAGACAGCTGTATCAGGATCCAACAAGAGGTTCTGTGGTTTAATATCCCGATGGCAGATTCCAAAGGAATGGATATACGCTAAACTTCGGAACAGCTGATACATATACAACTGGAATAAAGAGTAAAAATTCATTGAATACTTACTTTCTATCCCAAACAATTCAGAGTCCGTACACAGGAAACAAAGTAACAGATTTCCAGAAAAGAATAGTGAAAAGCTGGGGATTGTTTGCACTCAGTCTTTCTTAAACAAGTTTTATGTCATTTCTCTATCCATTAGCTAATTATAGTTTAGTTAACCAATGTTATATTTGTACCATCTTTTAATAACTTAAAAAAGGAAAATTTACAATGTGCTTTTATAATTTTTATTTTACTAACATCTCACCACAAACCTGTTTTTTTCCCCTAAACACAGATTTAAAAACTCAGAGGGGTATTCCAAATCATGTGTAACAAGTAACAATGTTTAGACCAGACGCCAAGTCTTCTTGGCTTCATCATCCTTTGTCAGGGCCAGAGGTTATTGATACAGAGGTCTGGGAAAACTCACACGTGAACTGAGAAAACCTGTTATCAACGATCTATCAAGACATCAGTAAATCTATTAATAGCAACACCACTCTTCCTGTTAATATCCTTCAGAATTAAGTAGACTTCAAAATGCCATTTAAAAACAGATCCTAGATGACTACTGACATCAATTTAAAAGAATATTTATTTCAATTTTATTACAAAACAACATACAGTGAGAAACTGGGTCTGTGTGGGAGAAAGAATTAGACTCTTGACTGGTGAAGAGACAGTCTTTGTGAAGAAAGTGAGTATATCTTTTTCTTTTTTTTTTTTTGTGGTACGTGGGCCTCTCACTGTTGTGGCCTCTCCCGTTGCGGAGCACAGGCTCCGGACACGCAGGCTCAGCAGCCATGGCTCACGGGCCCAGCTGCTCCACGGCATGTGGGATCTTCCCGGACCGGGGCACGAACCCGTGTCCCCTGCATCGGCATGCGGACTCTCAACCACTGCGCCACCAGGGAAGCCCGAAAGTGAGTGTATCTTAAACCTTCTATTTGTTCCAAGGTCAGTGTTCTGGTTCACTTATAAATTTTTCTGACTCCTCACCTTCTGACCTCTACCCCAAAGTTATATACCATGAAAAGAACTTTTGAAATGATTCAAATCAAAGATACCAGTATCTTGGTGAAAAACAACAAAAAGAGAGTTAAAAGTCAGATAAAGCACTGACATAAGGTATCATCTACATATGGAGTGGTCTTGACTCCTACAAAAATATACTGAATCACCAATTTACAGGAAATACTGAGGACAGAGGAACATATTAACACCACTATAGTAATCCCATCAGCAAAATCCATTTTATTACTATAAAGCTTAAAACTATAACTATTAAGTAAAAACTTCGATACTCAAAACATTCAGAATCAATGCCATTTTATTTTCTAGAGTATTTGTATAAAAGGTAAAATGCAAAAAATTATACTTAGAAAGCTGAACTTTTAAACTTAACTCCTAGTTAAATTTTCACAATGTCATAGTTAAACAAATAATAATCTGTTTCTAATAATCCACCACAACTTCAGTCATAATTATGTTGGATAAATTGCAAGCCACTCTAACATGAGTTGTATCAAATAAAAAAGATGACATTGACATCAGGTACCAAAAATTAAATAACACCTTAATAGAGTCTGTGCATATTTAAAATTACGAAAAGTTTAAACTTCAGCTACGGACACACTGTATCTATAAATGGCAATGAAACATTGCATTCAGTAATATTTATAACCATATTTTTATAATTTTATAGGATATGCTTGTTCCTATTTCAGCCTGTGGCACAATAAGGGTTATAAGAAATTAAATTAAAAGGTGCTATAGGTAGCAAAATTAAAACCCATAATTGTCTGTGAAAAAGTTCATTTGTCAGAAAGATGACAAGTATCTTTAACACCTGCGTCATGAAAGCTTAAAAAGGGAAGACTTCACGCTTTAAAACTGTACAAAAATTTAATGAAACTCTAGCAATACCTACTTTGCAGCTTTCCCCCCTCAGAATGAGATGTAATAATATAGTTAAAATACACCCAGCACTCTCCCTTGTTCATAATAACTAAAATGGTAAATTGCTCCATTTTTACATACCTTAACATAGATCACAGGGAGCGTCTGTTTGGCTCGACTATAGTGTCTGGCAACTCTGTATACTGTTTCCGGAACATAGTCCAGCACCAGATTAAGATAGACCTCATCTTTCTGAAAGAGTTTATTAAAAACAAACCAAAAAAACAAGATTAGGAACTAGTCTTTAAATATTAAATTAGAGTAAATTCTCTATACATTCACTTATTCAGATTTTTAAAGAAAAGATTCATGTGTTCAATTTTAATTATACAAAATTAATTCAGAATATAACCATAATAGTAAAAACAAGTCTACCACATTTTTTTTACTAACAATTTCATGGCAAAAACACAGCCATTTCAAGACTGTTAAGATTCCTAGTCATATTTAAACTGTTATTTTGGTTATATGATTTTAGAGGATATTACCTGTCACAAAATTTCATATTTTCTAGTTTGAGAGTCATTGCCCTTATATCCTATCAGGAAAGGTGTCATGGTAGTAAAATAAGTATTGAACTGGGAGCTAAGAAATGTGCATTTCTAGCCCTAGCTCTGCTAACTGATGTATGCAAGCCATTTAATCTCTCTAGGCTTCCATTTCTTCAACTATAGCATGAAAAGTTGGACTTCAAAATGTCTCCTTAAAAAAGATTCTATGGTTATTTGATTAGTTATATTAGTTAATTAGTCTATAATGAGTAAAATAACCACTTGTCTTCTACAATTAACTGAAGAAAAAAAAAAGAATAACTTATAAGGCAGCGAGTTACCATACTCACAAGTTCACTGCAGGTCATATGTTTAAACATCCATTCACAGCAGCATAAAGACACCAATCCAAGATCAGTGGAAAGAAAGAAGGGAATTCCAACTAAGTACCAAGTAGGAAAGAAGAAGAGAGTGCTACCCTCACCCTGTTCATGTGAATAATATCAGATAAGCAAACTGAAGCAGAACACAAAGTTGAGAATCACTGTGTTCAAGTCTAGAACTGGCTACTGAGTAGGAAAATCTTCAGGCAAAACTTCACAATCTTCCCAGTTTGAAATCATCTTACCTGCCAAACTAAAGTGAAGAATTTCAATTTTCAGCATTTATTGAGCATTTTCTATGTCAGTAGTCATTGCAGAGGAAGTAAGGATGCAGGTAAAAGACATGTCATCTAAATTGAGTATGAAAGGGGCATTTCAGGCAGAGAGAAAACTGTATTCAAGATGTGAGGTCAGGCTTTCCTGATGGCGCAGTGGTTAAGAATCCGCCTGCCGATGCAGGGGACACGGGTTCGAGCCCTGGTCCAGGAAGATCCCACATGCTGCAGAGCAACTAAGCCCATGCACCACAACTACTGAGGCTGCGCTCTAGAGCCCGCGAGCCCCAACTACTGAGCCCACGTGCCACAACTACTGAAGCCCGCGTGCCTAGAGCCCATGCTCCACAACAAGGGAAGCCATGACAATGAGAAGCCTGCGCACCGCAACGAAGAGTAGCCCCCACTCACCGCAACTAGAGAAAGCCCGCGCACAGCAATGAAGACACAACACAGCCAAAAATAAATTAAAAAAAAAAAAAAAGATGTGAGGTCAAAGAACAGAGCAGATCTCAGGAAACAGTTTAGTGAGGCAGCATGCCACTGACACTACTACCTTTTCATTTTCCCTCAGTCTTTCATGTTCTCCTCTCTTCCCTCCATATCCAGCTTAAATTCCATGGTCTAACATTACCCTCACTCTCTAACAAGGGAGTTAGTAAACAATAGCAAAGGCCTGTTTTTAAACTCTTCTCCCATCCTCACCCTCAGCTGATACCTTGCTTGTACCACTACATGTATCTATTTACCAGCATCTACCCCCAGATGCTTTTCCTTCACTACTCTAACTAGAGATAAGCTGACCAAGCTCCTTTCTAAGGCAAACTCTGCTGCATGTAAACAAACTACTCTGCTTTTCCTATTCACACTCATTGCTTCAGTAATTTTTCTTTCTCTGTCGATTATTCTCTCTCTGTGAGAGCATTACAATCAGCACATAAACTTATTATTTCTTCCATCGTTAAAAAAAATCTCTAATCGCACTAATCACCACCATCCTATTTTCTGGCCCCTTTAACAGCAAAATTCTTCAAGAGATGTCTGAACTGACTTTCTCCACTACCTGGCTCTTCTCATCCTCTGTAAAACTTACTCCAATAGAATTTCACCACCACTATTCCACAAGAATTATTCATCAAGATCAATAATCTCCTTGTTGCTGTATTCAGTGCTAATTTTCATGCATCATCTTTCCCTGTCTTTTACTTGACTTAGCACTACCATCTGACATAGTCGATCACGTTCCCTTCTTTGAAACACTTGCTTCACTTGGGTTTTAGAACACTATACTCTTCTGGTTTTCATCCTACCTTAAAGACAGCTCTTCTGGCTCTCTACTCCTGGTTCCTTCTATTCTCCTTTATCTCTTAAGGAATAGAGGATCCTAAGGCTCAGTCCTCAGACCTCTGTTCTTTGTGTAAGCCCACTCATCCAGTCTAATGGCTCAGTACTACTATACACTGATGACTCCCAAATTCATATATATCCTGGGACCTCTGCCTTTAAGTCCAGGCTAGTATCCACTAGCCTGGACTTAAAGGCAGAGGGGGAAGTTGGGAAGATGATAATGAAAGCAGTGTGAGCAGCTGGAAACCTTCTACAAGGATCCAAGGCCTAGACTAGGGCATAGATAATAAGGATTTTTAAAAAAGGAGGTGGGAGACAGGTATATTGGCTAGCTAAACAAGAGAGTAATAGAGAACCTGAGAAACAAAGAAGTTTGGATTAATTTAACAGTCTCTAAACCTGGGCAACTAGGCAGGTAATGAGACAAGGAATGTAAAAAGAGCAAAAAGGTGTGAGGGAAAAAGTTGAACTTTTATTTAATGAATATCAGAACATTTTAGGTAGCTTTGTTCCATAGGTGGTTGGAAATACATAGGTGGTTGGTCAAGTCAAACTCAGAAAACAAGAGTAGAGCATGGCTAGAGATTTAGGCAATAGCTGAAACTGTAAGAACAAGAATCACTCACCTAAGAAGAGTGTATACAGCAAGAGAGTGAGGAAAGGACTGAGTATAAGATCCTTGAAAATTAAGAATGAAATTTCCCTTAAGACATTAGGGGACAACTCAGCAATGAGAACTAAGAGGCATAAAAGAGCAAGGAAAGACTAGCATCGAAAGATCCAAAGTTGAGTTTCAATAATGACAAGATGTGGAATAGCAAAGTGTTTCAATGGCAGGAAGGATGGGACTGAAAAGGCTGTTGGATCTGGTATGCCATGGTTCAGTGATGCTGTTGGAAAGAGCAGTTTCAGACCATGGTGCCAATAGCAACCAACCTGTACTGAGTTCATGAGTGAGCCGATGGCAGGTAAGAAATAGGAGGCAGTTAATTTAGTTTGTTCTTACAAAATCTCTAGTGGTGAAAGTAAGGAGAGAGCTGGGAGCTGGTAACTTGAGGGGAAACAAAAGTCAAAGAAAAATTTTAAATGTGCTTTTTGTTTGTAGTTTTTAGTGGCTAAGAGACCCAAATTTATTTGTATGCTGACTGGATAAAGACAGAAAAGTTTTAAGAAACAAAAGAAAAGGGACAACTGATGAAACAAGGTTCTTGAACATCACAAGAACAGGAAAACAAGAACACAGAGAAGTTATACCATGTAGTAATTAAGAGGCAAGGTTATCATGAGTCACACAAACTACACGGAGGTCCCAACACTGCTACTACAAGTTATGTGACCACAGCAAGTTACTTAACCTCTTGAAGCCACAGTTTCCTGTAAAATAGTGCTAATGATTATACCTACTTTAAAAGATTGTCATGAGATTATTAGAAATAATCATATACAGCTCTTGAAGCATATTACCTGGCACATAATACTTAATTTTAACATCTTTAAAAAGGAACGATACCACATTTTTCCCCCTGTACATCTAAAATAAGTGATTAGGTGTTAGAAAGAATAAATAAAATGAATGTATGTCTGATGACCCTATTTCTTGTAAAATAAGAGATAGGTTATATGTAAAACTGAGGGTAGCAAAAGCAATGCTCAGGGCTAAGGGAAGAAAATTTCAAAGATCAAGATTTAGGTAAGAATTAGTTCCAAGTGAAGGTGAGGTCTGATAAAGAGAATAAACAAATAGAAAATGCTGAACTGGTGTTGAAGGGGTTGCTGTTTAAGTAGAACCCAAGGAATGGTAAGTCTTGGGTTTTGGAAGGGTCATTAATACGGATGCCAAAATTATTCTTTTTTAACTATTATTTGATTACAAGGTTTCTTGATTTTAATAAATCACTTGACAAAGTTAATCACAATATATTTATAAATGACCTGGAGATGTGTATGGTAATTTAATTCATTTGCTAAATAATCATAGCAAAAGTGAAAAATAAAAAGACTAAAAAATGAATACTAAGTTCAAGGAAGATTTCTAGTTGTAGGGCTACAAACTCTGTTCTTCCCTTGTCCTAATCAAATTATTGTAAATGATTTCCTTCATTAGGGGATGCAAGAGCAAATGGCTAAACAACAAATGTAAATGTGTGAAGCCAAAATGTATAATGCAGTAAGAGGCAGTGGTTGGTAAATCAGATAGTACAAGACTTAACTAAAAGCATTCTAATTAAAAAAAAAAAAATTAACAATGTGCTTGCAAAATAAAACACATCAGAGGATGAATCTGGCAGTCAATTTACAATTTTCTGACTTTAACACAACCACCTAATATTGCCACAAACCTAGGAAGAATGGCTTAAAATGGAAGACTAAATATATCTAGTAGTTTAGAATGCTAAGCCAAACCCACAAAATAAAACTTAACAAAGATAAATATAAAACCCTATGATTAAAATCAAAGTATCAATTTATTATGCAGAATGACAGATTAAGACTTAGTAATTCATCTGGAAAATAAATGATAGGTGTAACTGAACTGAGCTCAAAAGTTATCAACATTGAGATACAGCTAATGAAAAAATTTGATTCAGTATTAGTTTACAGTAGAAGTATTGTGTTCAGATCAACAAAGATAATTCCACTATACTTTGTACAGTTCAGGCTTCATTTGATGTACTGATGATATCCATTTTTAGGCAGTATACTTTATTCATAATATTAACAAAACAAAACACATCAAAGGAAGGTTATCGAAACCATGTCTGCGATAGGTCAAAAGTTCTCATTTATTATACTATGAGAAATATGGAGGCTCAAATTATATTTGGAGCAGTACTTTGCAGATTAATATAAGCTTATCTTTTTGCTCAAATAAATTTTATTTATTCACTCCATTAACTAATCAACAACTTGTCAATTTTCTTTAGCACCATAGAGGAGGTCTGTCCATTTTGTAAGTATAACTGTCTCTCTGACATTTAAAAGTTGTCATTTTGACTATCTTCATTTTCTGAGACACTGAAGGTGTCTATACTCAAAGGCACTTTGAACAACCCTTCACTTCATGGCTTGTATTCAAATCAAATCCACTTAGAAATATATATATATACAATTGGTCCTAAGACTGAAAACCAAAACTAACAACAAGTAATACTACCACCAATGCCAATTTGAAATAAATGGGCTCAACATCATATTCTTTAAATGCTCTTGTTAAACCTACAGCTGTTCTGCTGTAAATTTAACAGCCTCAGGAGTAATCCCTGAGGGGGAAGTGCCCATTCCTAGGAAATGTCATCACAGCAGAGAAACTACTATTTTCACGTTTCCAAAGTAGCTTTGTCTGGAGGTTTACGTAAAAGATAATTCATGAGACTGAGGACACTAATATTTCAAGAAGAAAGAAGGATCAGGATTCTGCATTTCTATCACTTGTAATTTTTTGGAAAATCTCAGGCCTGCTGTTTTCTTAATGTAATCTCTCTCTTTTGAGTTATCAAACAGAATGCCTGAATATTCACAGATTAGCAGTGAACTGTAAAAGCTAAGTATAAAAATACAACATAAAGAGTATCATTTAGCTGGAGATACTGAAAACAGTCTACTAACATAATGAGAAAGTACTATTTCAGAGAACAGTTACTAGGCTTCCAAATTACATGATGTACAACTTCGGGAATATTTCTCTCAATGGTTCAGTTATCATTTTTATTAATAAACTATTCTCTAACTGCTGATAATCCCTCCTCTATGAACTCCACTCTAAAACTGTTCACTGAGTTAAGAAATTTAAATGACAAAATTTTGATCACACCTAACAAAAACTCAGCAAAAGCTGTGATAACTTCATCCATTGGAAGACAGACACTACTTACTATGATGCTCTTACCCCCAAATAATTTTTCAAGTCAGGGAAACAAAATTGCTTGAAGCTGCAGTTTTAAGTAGAACCATGCTAGCATTCTAAAAATTTGATGGGATGCAAAGCAGCATATAAGAGAACCCAGTAAAAAGACATCCAACAGGGCTTCCCTGGTGGCGCAGTGGTTGAGAGTCCGCCTGCCGATGCAGGGGACATGGGTTTGTGCCCCGGTCTGGGCCACGGAGCGGCTGGGCCTGTGAGCCATGGCCGCTGAGCCTGCGCGTCTGGAGCCTGTGCTCCGCAACGGGAGAGGCCACAACAGTGAGAGGCCCGCGTACCGCAAAAAAAAAAAAAAGACATCCAACAAAGTATCATGATAGACCTGGATTCTCCTCAGAATTGGGTTTAGGGAACTTGCACTAGCAGAAAAACCTTCAAAGCAGATGCCTTTTCTCTGATGAATGTGCCAGGCTGGCTAAAGATGGAAATAATACTAACAGTAAAGTGGGTGTGGGTTAGGAAAAAGAGAAACATTCTTTTGCTTGGGAGACTGAGGGAGAGAATGGGGAAAGAGATGAGAACCTAGCATACAACAATGATTATGGCAAGCTTCATCCTTATCTCACACCTTCAAAGAAAATAAATACCAAATTTACATAAAAATGTACCAGAACAAAAGATGTTTGCAAATACTGTAGGGCAAAATATTTATAAGCTATTAAGGAAAATAATGCCAATCTGATTACATAAAAATGTAAAACATTTACACTACTTTAAAAAAAACAGAACAAACCAAATAAAAATATGACAATTTGGAAAAAAATTTTGCTTACACACGACAAAGAACTAACTTGTTTTTGTTTAAAATGCAAATGGGACTTCGCTGGTGGCGCAGTGGTTAATAATCCACCTGCTAATGCAGGGGACATGGGTTTGAGCCCTGGACCGGGAAGATCCCACATGCTGCAGAGCAGCTAAGCCCATGAGCCGCAACTAGTGAGCCTGCGCTCTAGAGCCCGTGAGCCACAACTACTGAAGCCCACACGCCTAGAGCCCGTGCTCCGCAACAAGAGAAGCCACCGCAATGAGAAGCCTGCGCACCACAATGAAGAGTAGCACCCGCTCAATGCAACTAGAGAAAGCCCGCGTGTGGCAATGAAGACCCAACACAGCCAAAATAAATAAATAAATAAATAAATAAATAAAATAAATTTACAAAATGCAAATGGCTCTTATAAGTCAATAACAAAAGACTAACATTCTAATAGAAAAAAATGGAAAGAGGCACGAATACATAGCCATACAAATGGCAAACAAAAATGCAGAAAGATGCTCAACCTCATTCATAATTAAAGAAATGCAATAAAAATAACAATCAGCTACCATTTCTTATATATCAAATTGGAAAAGAAAATTCAATCTGAGAAAACTAAGTATTAGAACAGTGTCACTGTCCAAAATGCACCATTATACACTTCTGGTGAATGTCCCAACTCTTGCAATCTTTTGGGAAGTCAATGGGCTAATATATTCATCCCAAAGTGAAGATGAACAGACACCCATTTCAACTCAGCAATGCCATTCCTACGAACTAAGTCTATGAAAACAATTCCGTATGTGTATGCTTATGTATATGTGCATGCACACAAAGATGATTGAAGATTTGTGAAAAGAAATGTAAAATAATCTATATGCCAGAAAGTAGACATGCTCAAAAACGCAAACCAAAACAAAACTGAGACCCACATTAATAGGGGTATGTCAAAGGAGAAGAGATGCTAACTGCAAAGAGCTCCCAATAACCAAAGCAGGAACAATTTGATTAATAAAATAAAGTAGTATTAGATTATAACCCAAAGTATAAAATAAATATGCATGAGTCCACACTGATATAAGTAAATAATAGATTAATAAATGGGGGAGAAGAGACAATCTTTCACGCAAAAGAAATCCAAATAGTTTATGTAGCAACTTTGCCCTTAAGGAAAATAACTCCCCTCTTCTTAGGTGTGGGCTATGGATAGTGACTTCCTTCCAAAGGATACAGCATGGAAATGGGGGAAAAAGAGCAACTTTACAGTGGAGAAAACTGAAAAATACAAGGTCAGCCAGGTAATCAAGATTAATAGCAATTCTTATTGATAGCACATACCCTTGATATGATGTGATGAAAATAGCACTCTGTGGTCTTTTTCCAAATAACCTATAGCCCTAGTTTGTTATGAGATAAACATCAGATGAATTCCAATAGTGAGGCAGTCCACAAAATCTCTACCTAGTATTCCTCAAAACTGTCAAGGTCATCAAAAACAAGGAAAGTCTGAGAAATTGCCAGGGCCAAGAGGAGCCTAAGAGACATAATAACTAAATGCACTATGGTAGCTTAAACAGGATCATGGAAGAGAAAAAAGACATTATGTAAAAACTAAGGAAATCTGGGACTTCTCTGGTGGTCCAGTGGTTAACACCCCATGCTCCCAATGCAGGGCACTGGGTTTGATCCCTGGTCAGGGAACTAGATCTCGCATGCCTCAACTAAGAGCCAGTGTAGCCGAATAAGTAAATAAATATTAAAAAACAAACAAAAAGTATGGAAATCTGAATAAACTATGGATACATAATAATGTTATCAATACTGGTTCATTAATTATAATAAATGTACCATACTAACATTAGATGTTAACAACAGAGGAAACTGGGTGCAGTGTCTACGCACACAGACATAAAGGCCACATTATTATGCTGTTATATTAACCTATGATATATGTGCTCATATATGCACATAGGAAATTTACCTCTGTGGAAAGGGATTTGGGGAGTTAGGGATTAGGGTAAAGAAGATTTTACTGTTGTCTACTGCCCTTCCGTGTTACCTCAATTTTTTTATAATATGAATGTAATAATATTTTAGTTTTAGTAAAATATTAAAATAACATTAAAACAAGGTAATAACTGACATTAACAAGAAACTCCTAGATTAACATTTTCAAGCAGATGATAGTTAGCATCTTATTGCTGTTAGTAACATTTATAATTTATGAGGAGATCTTGACAATTCATCCACTGCAGGAGTTTTACATTACCTATATAT
The DNA here is from genome assembly GCF_937001465.1 of Orcinus orca. Taxonomy (NCBI): domain Eukaryota; kingdom Metazoa; phylum Chordata; class Mammalia; order Artiodactyla; family Delphinidae; genus Orcinus; species Orcinus orca. The sequence continues at coordinate 83,351,311 of NC_064563.1, read as the reverse complement.
TTATTCTCTAGGTCACACTCCAATAAGAATGTCAGCATTTCATCAGTAAAAGTTTCATCCAGATTATCAATGTACCACTTTAGTAGAAATCACCATAAAATTTTAAGGAAGATACAAAACTGGCCTTATTTAGGCAACCTCTTTATTTAATAAAATTCCTTGCTATCAATAATTTTCACACAGTAAGAAAGGTGAGAGAAAAAAAAGTGACGGGGGTTTATTTTGTAAACTCGGCCATGTATACACTTAGCTATAACTTTGTATACCATTTCTATATGTATGTCATTTCTATAACAGGGTTTCATTTAATTTAAAACAACAACATAACAAAATATCCTTTTCATATAGGGAGGCTGACCTTGACCCAAACAATTATGAACCCACTTTTACTTCCTCAGCTTCACCTCCCACTACTGTCCCCACACTCCCCTAACTTTATATACCTGAAATTTCGAAATACCTGTATCTCCTTACACAGACTATGCTCTTTAACTCCAATAAACTTTTCAAACATCCTGGACTTCTAAATTGACACATACTTATTCTGCACTAGTTATCAAAATAGCTCCTATTTGGCCTTCAAAACCCTGAATAAGCATCACCTCTCCTATGTAATTCCTTTGCTGACTCCTCTGGATAATTTATTACTTTCCTCCATCCTATTTCTGTTCACAGTACAAATAACTGTCTTTCCATGTATCATTTTGCAGTATTATTTCTCTTCTTGTCCTTCTTCAAACTCATTTAGACAGATCTTATACTTTGTCTTTGTACCTAAAACACTACACAGCGCCAGTAAATTGAAATAAAGTAAACTTTACAATGTGAAGAGAATAGGAGGTAGGAAAGAACACAGACTTTATAGTTGAAGAATCTATGTTTGAAAATGGTTCCCATGGTTACTAATTAACTATACAACATTGGACAAATTCTTTAGTCACACAAGACTCCAATATTCCCAATGATAAAACTAACGAAATAGTACTATTATCAATCTAGAGTACTGTTATGATGCTTAAATGACAAAAATGCATTAAAAAAAGCACTTTATAAATCATAAAATTTTAAAAGAAAAATTTGTATTTTTATTCACGATTTAAGACATTATGTAATTCTACAGTTAACCAAAAGAATATCTCTAAGAATTTGAATGTGATAAAAATTATATATAGGATATATTTATTTAATGTTTTAAAATATTTATTTTGGTATATGTTTTATAAAGTATTAGTAAAAGGTACTAATTTTTTGTGTTTACGTAAAATTTTTTTAGCTAATGAGGTAAACAGACATAGACGATTAGCATATGCTCAGTCATTACTTTTTAGTCTATCCCTCTACACTACAGTATGCACCCACTATAGCTGGAGGCCTCTTTTTATTCATCTTTTCTATCTAGAATAACAATTTCACTAAGCAGTCCACAAAGTGTAGAAAATAGTAAGAGGGAGAGCAGGACTTCTGAAATAGCAGCACAAGGAGTTCAAATTTTCTCCTCAGCAAAGCAAAATGATAAAATGATTAGCAAACAGTCGTGTAAAGTATCTGGAAATTGTTCTAAGGGCGCACAGCAAGTGAAGAAACAAATCTTAGTAAGAACTGCAAGAGTCTATGGCATTTTAGTACAGACCTGCTCCTTTACCCTGCCATCCTACCTCCATGTTTGGAAAGGTCTACCCAGCACTCTTAATCCAGACAGCACCCTCTCTGCTCAGCAACCAATCAGGAACTATGGTTTCACCCCAGGAGGGAAAAGCTGCATCCCAAGTTGCAAAAGACTTATCCCAGCCAGGAGAACTGTGTCTCCCTTCCCCCATTCAGTCCCCACTAGTAAGCCAGAGAAGGCCTACTCCAGGCAGAGTAGGCTAGGGCCCCGAGAGCCTCATCCTCAATCTGCTCACAGGGAAGATCTCCCACTTGGAGAGGGCCAACTTGTGAAGACCAGGGGCTGCCACTGCACTGCACCTCCTCCAGTGCCCTACATAAAGTGGGGATGTTACTCTGGGAAAAGTGAGTTCTCACCTCAGTTCTAGGGCAGTAGAAAAGGGGCTCTGTCCAGAGGGAAAGGCAGGCTAAGTGCTCTGCTGAAAGAGACTATTTGCAATATAGTAGGAAGAGCTCTAGCCTATAGGCGTTGCCTAAAAACTGGAGATCTTTGTGGAGAGCAATTAAGAGGTGGCTGGTAGGTTCATGACACAAACAAGGCAAGGCACCAGAAATTTAATAGAAAGAACCAAGGACAGAGATAGCCAAGAAGAGCCTACTTGGGATTACAGTCATCTCTGGAGGTTGATAAGAACGTGTACAGGGCTTCCCTGGTGGCGCAGTGGTTGAGAGTCCACCTGCCGATGCAGGGGACACGGGTTCGTGCCCCGGTCCGGGAAGATACCACATGCCACAGAGTGGCTGGGCCCGTGAGCCATGGCCGCTGAGCCTGTGCGTCTGGAGCCTGTGCTCCGCAACGGGAGAGGCCACGGCAGTGAGAGGCCCGCGTACAACAAAAAAAAAAAACAAAAAACCCCAATGTGTACAGGTGCTAGCTGAGCAGCATTCAGGACAAACTTGAAGCATTCCCCAAGTTGCACACAGATACATCAACGTACAGCAGAAGCATCACTGGCACAAGGGGCTTACAAGCAACCTCTGACCAAACATTTGATTAAACAATAAACTGACTCAAGAGCAACTCTCAGGAAGTAAAATCACATTCATCCTGGCAGTCAAAAAGACTGAATGCCCAAGGCTGTACCCTCTCAGGAGCAATCAGAGGGGGAAGTCCAAGCTACTAGTCCCTGGTTCAACATGTGGCAAATAAATATGAACTCCCTGAACTATGATAGCAGCACCCAAGCCACTCAAACATCCAGTGGTAAAGGATAAAAATATAACTGGCTAATGGGACTTTAAGCATAGCCTCTGACCAATAAGTGACATTTAAAAGAGGAAAGATCTCTAATCAATAAGCTTAACTTCTAGCTTAAAAAACTAGGGGGAAAAAAAGGCAAAATAAACCCACAGGAAGAAAATAACGAAGACTAGAACATAAATAAATAAACTGGAGAATACAAAAGCAATTTTAAAAGCTTAATGAAATCAAAAGTTGGTTCACTGAAAAAAAAAAAATCAACAAAATTGACAGGCCTTGAGCTAGACTGACCAAGAAACATAAGACTCAAATTATTGAAACCAGGAATGAAAGACGAGACATCACAACTGACTTTAAAGAAACAAAAAGAATTTTAAGACAAAAGTATAAACTTTATACCAATAAATAAGATAATTTAGATGAAATGAACAAATCACCAAAATGGACAAAAGAAGAAATAAAAAAATCTAAGTACACCTATTACAAGTAAAGTAACTGAATTAGTAATTTAAAAATTACCACAAAAAGTGACCTGTTGTAAATGGCTTCACTGGAGAAACCTACCAAACCTTCAAAGAAGAATCAATACCAATTCTTCACAAAAATTTTCAAAAAAATAGAAGACAAAAACACTTCCTAACTCATTCTATGAGACCAGTATTACGCTGATACCAAACCAAACAAAACCATCACAAGAAGGGGAAAGAAAGAAAGATGACTAATTTATATTCCTTATGAATACAGATGCAAAAATCCTCTAAAAAATACTATCCAGCAACATATAAAAATTATACACCATGACCAAATGTTATTAATTCCAGATATGCAAGGTAGGTTTAGCATTCAAAAAATTAATGTAAAATATTAATAGAATAAAGGACAAAAACTCCAACAGATGGGGGAAAACCATTTGAAGAAATACAACATTTCATGATAAAAATGCTCAACAAACTAGCAATGGCAAGGAACCTCCTCAACCTGATAATGACATCTACAAAAAACACAGCTAAAAATAACACTTAAAAATGAAGGACTAAATACTTTTTCTCTAAAATTTGAAACAAGACAAGGATGTCTGCCTTCATCTCTTCTCAACATCATGCTGGAGGTTCTAGCCAGGGCAGTTCCAAGAAAAAGAAATAAAAGGCATTCAAGACATTATATTTTAATAAGGGTCAATTCATCAAGATATAACTATTATATAATATATTCACTAAACAACAGAGTTCCAAATACATGATACAAATATTGATAGAAGTGAAGGAAGAAATAAACAATTCTACAACAATAGCTGGGAGACTTTAATACACCACTTCCAATAATGGACATCTAGACAGAAGAGCAATAAAAAAAAGAGGACTTGAACAGCACTGTAAACCAACTGGACCTAACAGATATATATAGAGTACTCTACCCCAAAACAGAAGAATACAAATTCTTCTCAAGTGTACATGGGATGTTATCCAGAATATGTCATATGTTAGGTCACAAGACAAATCTCAATAAGTTTAAAAAGACTGAAATCATACAAAGTTATCTTCTCCAACCACAATGAAATAAAACTAGAAATCAATAACAGAGGAAACCAAAAGATTCACAAATGTGTGGAAATTAAACGACACATTGTTAACAACCAACAGGTCAAAGGAAATTAAACAACACACTCTAAAACAAGAAAAATTAGAAAATACTTAAGAGATAAATGAAAACAAAAACACAATATACCAAAACTTATGGGAGGCAGTGAAGGCAGTACTCAGGGAAATCTACAGCTGTAAATGCCTACATTAAGAAGAAGATCTTAAGTCAATAACCTAACTTTACATCCTGAAGAACTAGAAAAAGAAGAGGAAACTAAACCTAAACTACTAGAAGAAAGAAAATAATAAAGATTAGACCAGAAATAAGAGACCAGAAAAAAAACAATAGATTCAAGAAAACCAAAAGTTGGTTCTTTGAAAAGATCAACAAAGTTGAAACCTTTAGCTAGACTGACAGAGAGAAGACACAAATAACTAAATCAGAAATGAAAGTGAGGACATTACTACTGACCTTATAGAAATAAGGACTAAACAGAATATGATAAACTGTGTGCCAATGAATTAGATAATGTAGATGAAACTGATAAATTCCTAGAAACACACCAATCACTAAAACGACTCAAGATGAAATACAAAATCTCAACAAACCTGTATGACAAATAGAGATTGAATCAGTAAGCAAAAACTTCCCCACAAGTCCAAAGCCAGCTGGTTTCAATGGCAAATTCTAACAAACATTTAAAGAAGAATTAACAACAATCCTCTCAAAAGCTCTTCCAAAAAAACAGAAAACAAAAAACAAAAGAGTAAGTAAAATGTTTAGGTTATAGCCATATAGTAAGCACCATATAAGTTTGGGCTATTATTACTATTTACTATTAGTATTACTATTTACTATTACTACTATTACTATCATACAGCAAAAGGCTATTTAGTCTCTTCTAAAAAAGTTCTACAAAGTAGACACTGTACAATCTCCCCTTGTTAATCATTACTAAGATATTTTTTTTCTTTTAAAGAGACAGCCTTTATTTTAAGGATTTTTACATTGAAGACTTCAAAAAGTGGTAGGTTTTTAGAACTTATTGACCTGTATTTAAAAGGAACTGTTGACAGAGATTCGCCATAAATAATCTGAACAAGTGGGAAAATACAGTTAATACTACTGAAACCTACTAAAATAACTCCAGGACATACGGTTTGTCCGACATAACGATACCTCTAAATGCTGTCACCGATATGAAACTGACTGCTTCTTTTCTAAACACACAGTGGTATAATTAACAATATTCAATCACTTCTGTTCTTTCCTGAATATATAAAAATTAAAATACCAATTAAAAAATGAATATATTTTTCTCTTTCAATGTTTCTTACAGATACAATTTCAATATTTTCATTCAATAGTGGTGTGGTTTAAGAGACTTTTCATTCACAAGTCAAACAACAATCCACCCAAAGGGAACTGATAGTCTATAGGCTCATAGTGCAAATAAAGAGTTCAGGAATGCAGCAACTGACCTTTCTAAAGTACAAAACGGATAAAATTCTTAGAAGGTACATGCAATAAGATCTACTAAGCACATGGCCATAGAACTAGAACATCTGATAATTTTCCTGGTGATTTCAATGGGACTCCAGCTGTTTCCAAACTCAACTTGAACTCTCATCTTAGGCTTTGTATTTTGCTTTTCCCGTTTCGCTAATGACACAAACATGATTCAAATCCCTGAAGTATTCATTATAGTCAAGGGCATATCCTACAACAAACTTGTCTGGAATTTCAAATCCAACAAAGTCTGGTCTATATCCAACACACTGAGGAGTCCTTTTCATCAGCAAGCCTGTAACCTTGACCATCTTCGGATTATGCTGCTCGACCAAGGAAAGCAAGGTTTGCATTGTTTTGCCAGTGTCAATTATATTTTCAACAATCAAGACATTCTTTCCAGTTAAAGTTGAGAGATATCTCCACCAATTACTTTTATGTCACCTGTTGACTGGTCATTACGGTAGCTCTTCAGTCTGATAAAATCTACAGTCACAGGTATAGATCTATCACTACTTCTGTTCAGTGCTTTGATGTAATCCAGCAGGTCAGCAAAGAACTTATAGCCCCCACTGAGCACACAGAGGGCCACGATGTGATGGCCTCCCATCTCCTTCATCACATCTCGAGCCAGTCATTCGGTCCTGTCCATAATTAGTCCATGAGGAATAAACACCTTTTCCAAATCCTCAGCATAATGATTAGGTATACAGAATAAATCTAGGTCATAACCTGGTGCATCATCACTAATCACGACGCTGGGGCTCCGGGTAGCCATAACGGAGCCGGCCGGCGCGCGGGCTGAGGGCAGTCTGGGGAGGAGGAAGCCGATGGCCGGGCCCAGCAGGAGGCAGAGGCGCGGCGGGAAGTGGCGCCGCGCGGGAAGCAGAGTGGTCCGCGGGAGCACTCTTACCCGCCGCAGCGCTCTTCCCCACCGCCAACGCTGGAGCTCTACTAAGACATTTTTAAGTGTTACATTTCTAACACACTGCTTCTAGAGAAATCTACATTCTATGCTAAATGGTATAGCAATATTACACAGACTCTGGAGACACAGACTCTGGAGTTGACTCCTAACTTTGACACTCTGTAGGTGTAGGACTCTTACGTAACTTAACTGTGACTGCCTCCGTTTCTTCTTCTATAAAATGGGGATAATAACAGTATACCCTTTCTTCACTGGGTTGCAGTGAGGTTTAAGTGTCTGGATGCATAGCAAGTGCAACATATATTTGCTATTATTAAACAATAATCTGTAAAATAGTAAGTTAATGTGTTAATTATATGCCACGTGCTATGATAAGCACTTAGTAAACATTATTACATTTTTTCCTTACAAAATCCCTACTGTACAGATGACAAGGGTTGAAAAGGGTTTACAAAGGTAAATATCTTGCCCTGTCATACTGCTATCAAGTGGCACAAATAGGATGCAAACCCAAATATTTCTGGACACAAAGCCAGAGCTCTTTACTTTTCAGAATGGATTCACCCCAACCTTTCCTCTCCAGGGCTAGTGACAAACAGGCATAATCAAGCACAGCATTCTTCTCCCTGATCCCAGAAGCACTGGTACAGTCTTCACTTTCTGAACACAGCCCTCCACACAGTTACTCTCAATAGAAAAGTTGGTATGAGGAATAAGATCAATTTGCAAACCTTGCTATTTAAACTGTCTCTCATACAAATAGAGGGAGAGTTTTATTTAAGGAAGATAGCCTTTAGCACTCAAGTAATCAATCTATGATGAACCACAGGTAAAACATTTTTATATGTAAGGCTACTTAGAGAAATATTTCTTACAGAAAACTTAATTGATTTAAATAAAATTGAAGGCTCCTGTAAAAACAAAATATGATTTCCATACTCCTACAGAGACCCAAGGTTCTACAAAGGTGAGCCGCAACTCAAGGGAAGGTAAAGTCAGCTGGTCCCATATCCCAGTTTCAACCAGAACAACTTTGCTTTTTATCTATTCTACCTGTAGAACAGGGATTCTTCATAAATTTCATTTAGGGGGAGAAAGGTTCCTATTGCTAAATATTAATACTAAAAAACACTATTCTCTAAGATACTTGGAATTCACAAAACTATTATAAGCCCAGACTGTTCAAAACCTTTAAAAAATTCCATTTCTCTCTGATCAAGGAGAAAGAGTACTAATTACTCTGAACTAAATCAGAGTTAATAAAATCTATTGGTTAACCTGGAGTATACTAATTGACTACATGATGCTCCAGTTATTACAGCAAATACTAATAATTCCAACCAGAAGACTAATGACTAGGACTAATTTGGTCACATTTCTAGTCCCTGTCCTGACTAATTCCTCCTTCTTCTAGCTACATTGGCTACTCTCTTCCACAATTATAGGCTGAAAGCTGATTATGTATAATTCCTAAAGAAAAAACAGTCTAAAATGGTAGGGTGGAGCACAATAAAGAGAAGGTCACCAAAATAGGTATAACCGTTCAGTCAAACTGTGGCCAGTGGACATATTTGTCAAATATTAACAGCCATCCTACTTGAACCCAGAGCTGGAAAATGCTTATGGACAAAAATTATGATGAGACTTTTGGATAGCTTACCTACAATTCTAAAATTAAAAATAATAATAGGGGAACAGTTAAGAGTATTATGTAGTACAAAAACCCAGAGGAATATTACATAACCAATAACTAAAAATATTATAAGGCAAAAAGGGAAAGCTTTTATGAGATTTTGAATACTTAACAAGGTTAAAAATAGTTATTCATACAACTATGTAGAACATGAACATACAGAATAAGATATGTAGTACTGAAGTCAAAAGCCAGGATAGTGAGTGAAAATTTTTCCTTTTTTAAAAAATTCCCAAAAAGGAGTAGTAGAGGCTCAGAGAGAAGACATACCAAGAGAGTGAATGAGGAAGGCTCAGGACAGATGGAAATCCACACAAAAATGTAGAAAGGATCAAATATTCAAAGAGAATAGGATGGGTAGAAACCCAATGAATGAGGGGTACAGAAACCCAGAGAAAGAGGTTGAAAAGAAGTAGCCCACAGAGAGAGAAACAGATAGACAGACACCAGAGTTAAAGAGGAAAGAAATATGAGGGGGTGCCACAGACCAAGAGAATGGGATAGAAACCCAGAGACAGAAAGAGACAAAGAGCCCAGAGTGAAAGGGCCAGAAACCCAGAATGTGGACAGAGACTGAAGGAAAAGGAGATAAAAAGCTTAGAAGAACAGAGTGATTGAAAATCATAGAGAAGAAAGAGAATCAGAGATGATGAAGATGATGAGAGGATTAAAAAATATTCCCATTTATATTTAAACATATCCACAGAACCTTACAAGAATTTCATGCCTATAATGATGAAACACTGAAATCTTCTCTTTCTCATCCTCACAATGCCGTCAACTCATTCTAATGGCCTCCTCACACCTCCTTTAGGCTCATGTTCTTACCAGAGATCTCCTGCTCAGAGCTTCCCCTAAGCAATCTGAAACCCCAAAAGAAACTCTTCACAGAGCTTCAAACCCCAGTCTCTTCAAAGAGGGTTCTTTTCACGGCCTTGCCCTAGACAAAACCTGGATCCAACCCAAAGGCACTGGTTTCCTTGCACCTCTCTCAAATGAAGCCTGCTCTCAACCCTCAACATATTCTAGGACAAGAGAGCAATACTGATAAACTGCTAGCTCTTTGCTCAAACAACATCACCTCTCCCTCCTTCCTGACTCCTAAGAGCTCTACAACATGACTACACACCCTATCTACCCAACCTTGTCAATGTCATCTCTCCACTTAAGAGTCCCACCACCACCACCTAGAAGTCTTACATGTATATGTCTACTGGGCATCTCTCTATTTGCATATCCCAGAGGCATTTCAAACTACTAGTTTAATTATTTCCTCCCCCTAAACTCTTCTAATATATATACATAGGCAATATATAATGCTCTTCACAAGACATTTAGATCCCTTTCTAAACAGCAGCTCTGAGTTCACTCTCAGTAACCCACTCTTGGAGAGTTAGAACTAACAAACCTGAGCTCTCAGACCTAGAGCAGAATCCATTTTTTCATATGAGAAATATTAGTTTACTACCTGGTCTCTTGAGTGATGTTAGTCCTGCCAGAACAATTCAGAAGCAAGGAAGTGAAGATCATGAGTAGGGGAAGAAGAAATTATCATTTTGGTGGCTGGAAGATTATGGAAGTTCCTTAACCTATATACTTCTGCATATCTTTAGAAAGCCTTCCCTTTTTTGACAACGGAGGATCATTATTTTCAGCAACACATCACAACTTTTCTTCCTTTCTTTCTGTTCTCTTAATGGAGCTAGGCAAAATTAAAAGGGGTCTTTTTTTCACTTTGGAAAACTTATAACACTCAAGAGAAAGTTCTGAGATAAATGAAATACTAGAAAGTATATGTATTTCTTTTTTATAATAGAGAGAAGTGCATTGTCCTTCCAGTTATCTTCCCTTAATGACTTCTCAATTGCTCTTTATCTGTAAGACGATTTAAGATAAATAAGCAGCTCTGAAGAGCAGCAGGGAGGAAATCATCCTCTGCAGTACACAGATAACAGTCAGTCCATTGTCACTTCTTCTGCAGGATTAAGTAAGGGTAAGGGCAGATTGTGATGGGGGCTTCCACCAAACCAAAACCAGACAGGTAAGCCTTTAGGTGCTACCACAAAAGGTAGTCCTGAAAAGGTTTGTTCAAAAGGTTTGTGCTTCCCTTTCTGCTCCTTATCTTCGTAAGAATTAAATGAGTTAGTATTTGTAAAGCACTAAAACAGTGCCTGGCATACAGGAAAAGCTATATACATATACACACACACACATATATCTATATATATATATTTTTTTCTTTTCCACTATGGTTTATTACAGGATATTGGATATAGTTCCCTGAGCTATACAATATGACCTTGTTGTTTATCCAGGGAAAGCTATATAAATTAAGTAATCAAGAGAAGATGTTTAAGGGGCTTTGTAGGGAGGCCTTTGCAAATGAATCCACATGCAATTCAGTGGTTCATGGAACAAATAGTTCTGACCTTTACGTTCCTCCCTGGGGTATTATAATATCTAGCATTAAATAACAAAACCCATAGGGATGCGAAATTCCATTATAAGAGTGCTGTGCACACAACAGATGCTCCATAATTTTATTTGGGAAGGGACAGGAAAAAGTAAAAACATGTCAAAACAGGTAAGATCAAAGACATAACAGGCAGTTTGCTACGTTAAAAAAAAAAAAAAAAAAAAAAAGGAGCATGAACCAAATAATGGGCTTTAGGAACAAAAGAGCTCAAATATTTGAGGGTTTATGGTCCTTAATACAAGCAGAGGCCATCATTTAAACTTAAAAAAAAAAATTAAAAAAAAAACACCTAAGAAATGAGAGTCACTAAAGGGCCAATCTGCTAATTATGGTTGTTAGAACATTAGCTATCATATACACACATGCGCGTGCACGCGCGCAACAACTATATATCTGTAGGCATGTATATCATAATTCTGGCTTAATACATAGGTATTTTCCCATATTACAGGCTCTGTCATGAAAAAAGAATTTCTAAGGAAATAATCTCAATAAAAGTTAATGGAAAATGATTAAATGGTACACTGGGAAATATGTGAGTAAAAAGAACTGGGCTAGAAATCAAGAGGTATTATGGATCTAAGGGCTTTGGGACAGTATAAGCATGGTATGTGAGGTCCAAAAATATCAAATGAACTTATCCAAAGTAATGTTTATTTAGCCAAAAAGATGAAGTGCTTATTACTTGCCCTCCCCCTTACCCCAAACCAGTGAAGGAAGACTGAATCTGGGAAGAAGGAACAGTGAACAGACAGAAAGAAAAAGACCATGGTAAAACAGAAGAAACTGGTTTTCTATGCTTCCAACTCCAGTGAGTACAGTGACATTAGCCATTGCATCTTCTAAAGAGAAAGACCAAGGGGGTCGGGGTAGGGGGCAAGGGGGATCCAAAGCATGAAATCTTCTTTAATTATCCTTTGCTTTCACAGAATTAAATGTGATCATAAATAGTGATCACTTATTAAGAAGTTCTGTAATATTATATCTTTTCCAAATTTTTCCCTAGCCAAGGATAGGTTAAACATGCTTCCCAATGTTTAAGTCTCATTCTGGTCCTACCAAAGTCCTCCTGCTTCCCTTTCCCCTCCAACACTTCCACTTAACAATATGACATCATTTTCCTCCCTCCAATAAACAGGTGAACTATCATGGGGCTCCAGAAGCACATAAGGAACACAAAAGGTTTTAAAATATATACATATTTGCTTTAGAACTGAAGACAAGTGTTTTAAAAAGAAGAAAATTCTTAAAAATTAATCCCCTCTATCATTTCATTAACATTTTCCTGATATAACTAATGATATTCAATAATCATATCTTGAGGTCAGAATCACTAGGGCCTGTGTTTTGGAATACTTCCATTCAATGAGCAAAGCTGTTTCAAGGGGAAGGGGGGATATGGACTATTTCTAGAAGAATAACAAGTCTATCACAATATCCAGTATCAACGTTCTACAAGACTTACCTTTTCACCACTTGAGTAGAAGAAATAACGCAATCGGACTATGTTACAGTGATCTAGCTTTCTCATGATTTGGAGCTCTCGGTTCTGAAAAGGAAACACATGAAAATATTTTTTAAAGGATAACTGCTATTCATATTGACTAAGATGCTTCTGAAATAACATTAAGCACTACAAAGAGCAGGCTATAGATATGTTACTAAAAAGTATCATCTATAGACCAGTCTGTGAACTATTTATTACTGTTCTGCAATAAGATAAATATAGAAATTGAGAATAAGTGTTCAGACTCTTTTATTGCAATGTGAAAGAATAATTTGATATCTATGAATCTTATAATTAAAAGTGGGGCCTATAGTTTGTATTTTCTTAAAATTCACTTTTCTCATAATTCATTTTTATTGTAGTTTATAAAAAATATCAGTCTTCAATGAATTGGAAATTTTTAAAACCAGTAAGTACCTCACTACAAATAGCTTGAGAAGCACTGGTCTACAGTATGTAAGAGTTATTGAAAGAAGCTATTATTACTATAATTTTTGCAACTATAATAAAAATCAAACTTCTCACCAAACAAATAAATTTGGGTGCCAAGAAAACTCTCACAAGCCCTATTATTTTCCAAGATACAGTGAAAAATCTGAGAGTTAGCCCCACTAGAAGGGCTCAGTTGCCAGAGTTAAAATATGACATGCTGGAAATTGTACAGTCCTGGTAAATTTATAGATTCCACAAATAATATTCCCTTTGGGGAGTTTCAAAATTATGCTTCAAGAAAATAAAACATTAAATAATATGACAACTTCCTAACACCATGAATTTTGCAGTAATAAATTTGAAGAGTACATGTATATTAACAACAATTCCAACCATTATACTTAGCTGTCAGAAATCCAGTTAATAAAATCCAAATTATATAACACAGAGAAAGAATACCAAAATGTCTGTTAAGCGGACAGAAAACATACAATTTCAGTTAAAATGGTGATTTAGAAGAGCTAGAAACATAAAGTACATACCTGGGAATTTGGAAGGTAAATGATGTTATGGTTAGAAAACAGGCCAAAATATAGAGGGGTGGGGGGTGTACTGCGGACAAAGAGCCTAATAAGCAGAACCGTCCTAGAGCAGAGTGGGCTCCAGTTCTTGGAAGATGGTAGCAGAAATAAGCAAATGTTCCTCCTCCTCTAGAAACTTCCAATAGACTCTATGATGGTTCTAGCATGTCCTCTAAAAGGAAATAGGAAACTCAAGATGACTCTCCTTCTGTCCCTTTAAACTGACTATGAGAGCTGGGCTTATGTACACAGTGATATTTAAAATCCTTTTATAAAATATCCATCTTTCACTCCATTACTTGTTATAAAATGTTTATAGCTGAAGCAATAAACAGAAACTTAAGAGAGTACAGTATACTTGCTTTAACAAAAATAATAACTTGTATCAGACTCTGAGTTTTGACTGTTACAGAGAAGGACACAGAAAATTTTACAAATTTCAAAACTTTCCATTTCTTCCAAATTGAAGCTATTTCTGAAGTATGGCTATACTTTGCCAATTCACATCTAGGTAGCTAGTTTTGTGGGAGAACTGCTAGTAAGCTAAGACTCACTCTTCTCAGATATTAAGATTGTTTTTAACATAGACACCCATGTTAAAATAAGCTATCTATTTTTCCGGACTCATTAACCAAGGTAACAGAGAACTATTAAATTCCCAGATAACAGAAGTTGTGTTAAGGTTATGCATATGATCTTTTATCAAAAAGAATGCATAAGTGAAGCAAGTACAAGGACCAAATATTCATCTAGGGACTTCCCTGGTGGCACAGTGATTAAGAATTCGCCTGCCAACGCAGGGGACACGGGTTTGAGCCCTGGTCCAGGAAGATCCCACATGCTGCAGAGCAACTAAGCCCGTCCACCACAACTACTGAGCCTGCGCTCTGGAGCCCGTGAGCCACAACTACTAACCCTACGTGCCGCAACTACTGAAGCCCACACGCCTAGAGCCCGTGCCCCACAACAAGAGAAGCCACTGCAATGAGAAGCCCACCCAACACAATGAAGAGTAGCTCCCACTCACCACAACTAGCGAAAGCCAGTGCACAGCAATGAAACACCAAACACAGCCAAAAAAAAATTTCCCTAAAAGATCCAAAATATAAATTTCATAGAGCAATATTTTAAATTATTAATCAAGCCAATATTAGACAAAGTTCATGTCTGAGATGAATTTAATACACAACTATCCCAAGCCTAACCATTTTTACTGAGTCATTCTTTATTAGTACACTAATGACATACTAATTCTACAGAAAAAAATTGTTATTCTACAAATACAGTGCGCCTATTCTGTGACAGGCATCATTTACAGTATTAAGGATATGGCAGTGAACAAGACTAACAAAGTTCTTATCCTCATGAAACTTTCAGTCTATGGAGGACAGGGAGGAATAAACAATATATTTTCATGTAAAGTAAGAGGATAGATCATGATAGAGAGAAAAGGTTATTATTTTAGATACGGAAGTCGGAGTAGACCTCACAAAGAAGGTAAGATCTGAACACAAATCTGAATGATATAAAAATGAGAACCATGTGAGGATATGGGGGAAGAGCACTACAGTTACAGGGAACTCCAAATATAAATGCCTAGAGGTGGGCTTGGTATATTCAAAAATAGCTAGAAGAATAATGTGATTGCAACATGTTGAGTAAAGGAAGAGGCGGGAGACAAGTACAGAGAGAGGCAGGTGGTATGTCATATAAACTCTCATTAATAATGGTGAGAAACTGAATTTCACACTAAATGTAAAGGAAAGCCAATGAGGCCAAGAAAATGACATAATCAGACTTACATTTTTAAATGATCATTCCAAAAACTAAAAATAAATTTGGGGGAGAAAGTGGATCAAGAGTTCTGTTTGAAATCCTTATTAGACATCCAAGTGAAAACACTGAGGCTCAAGGTAGAAGGTGGGGCTGGAAATATATGTCTGGAAGTCATCGCATAAAGGGGACTCAAAGCAAGGGGACCTAATAATATCACCTAGGGAAGAAGTTTAGAAAAATACATATATATATTCATATATCTATATATCTATATCTATTTATCTATCTACCTACCTACCTACCTATCCATCCATCCGTTCATCTGTCTGTCCGTCCACAGGTATAAAAAGGAGTAAATCAAGTGAAGTAATCAGTGAAGCAGGATGAAAAGCAAGAGAGAAGATTACCTTAGAAGCCAAGTAAAATAAGTTTTCAGAAAAAGGCCCTGACCATTTATATCAAAAGCTGCTGAAAGGCTGATTAAGATGAAAATAGAAGACAACTGGATATGGCAAATGCAGGATGTTAGTGACTCTTACAAGAGTGATTTCAGTGGTGACAAAAGTCTGACTACAGTGAATTAAATTGGGGTTGGGAGACAAGGGAAAGAACTAACAAGTCAGAAAGTTCAAAGAGAAATGAGATTTTCAGCTCTAGCGGAATGAAGAAATCAGCAAATTCACTCCCCCAAAACACCTGTAAAAAGAACTGCATTGTAGAAAACAATCATTTCAGGGCTCAGGAAATCAACCAAAAGCAACAACAAATCAAAAAGCATTTATTCAAGAAACACTGCTAGATACTGGAGTTATGACAGTGGGGGCTGGTTACCTTCTTGCTAGGGAATACTACCTTCCCCCACAATCACCTCCCAGCTCAGCCCACAGCTCTGCTACCCTGAGGATTCAACACCAGGTGGGGAAAATGACAGACTGGCAGAACACTAAGAAATATAACAGGGAGATACTGAAAATGGAGAGGCTAAATAAGCTCTGCACATACCCTTGGGCTGATTTAGAGGCTGTGCACATATGCATGGGAGATCCAAGAAGGCCTTTGGAGAAAGTAAAAGCTGAGGCTGACTTAAAAACTGCCTGAATTTTTAATGTACAGAACCCGTGTACAGAAGCATCCAAAAAATGATGGAAGCTTTATAAACTCAAAATGTTTGAACATAATCTCTAACCAATAACTGGCTGACCACTAAGCCATGCAAAGAGTAATTCCTAAGAAATGAGGAGAAAAAATTAAAATTAGAATAAAAATTTAACACAGAATTCAGGGGCTTCAAACTGGGGAGGAGAAAGATTCTATAGATTAGCTGCAGGTAAGTTACAAAAAAAAGAAAAAGAAAGAAAACCCCCAAAACAAGTTTCAGGGCGAATAAAAAAAAAATTAACAGAATCCAGAGTTGCTACAATATATTATCCAACATTTCCAACTGTCCAAGAAAATTGTGAGACCTGCAAACAACAGGAAAAGTTGACCTACACTCAGGTAAAAAAGAAAAGGAGCCAACAGAAACTGACTCTGGGTAGACACAGCTGTTGGATTTAGCAGACAAGAATACAAAGCAGGTATTATGTTCAAAGAATGTTAAGCTTCTTGACACTGGCCTTGGCAATGATTTTTTAGATTTGACACCAAAAGCAAAGGCAACAAAAACAAAAATAAACAAGTGGGACTACCGCAAATTAAAAACCTCTGCACGGCAAACTACCAACAAAATGAAAAGACAACCTATGGAATGGGATGAAATATTTGCAAATCATATATTAGATAAGGGGTTAATATCCAAAATATATAAAACTCATACAACTCAACAGCAAAATAAAGAACAAAACAAAACAAACCTCAAATAATCTGACTTAAAAATCGGCAAAGGACCTGAATAGGCATTTTTCCAAAGAAGACATACAGATGGCCAACAAGTACATGAAAAGATGCTCAACATCACTAATCATCAGGCAATGCAAATCAAAACCACACCTGTTAGAATGGATATTATCAAAAAGGCAAGAAATAACCAGTGTTTGTGAGGATGCAGAGAAAGGGAACCTTGGAAATGTACCTTGGAAATATACACTGGTGCAGCCACTAAGGAAAATAGTATGGAGGTTCCTCAAAATATTAAAAATAGAACTATTTGAGGAGCTTTTTATGGAAATGTTACCATTTTGACCTCTATTATTTCAGTATATCATTGTAATGAATAAAGAGTTAAAAGCAGAAAAAAAAAAAAAAGAACTATCAAAGGATCCAGCAATTCCACTTCTGGGTATATATCCAAAGAAAATGAAATGACTATCTCAAAGAGATACCTGTACTGCCATGTTCACTGCAGTATTATTTACAACAGCCCAAGACATAGAAGCAATCTAAGTGTCCATCAACAGCTGAATGGATAAAGAAAATGTGTGTGTGTGTGTGTGTGTGTGCGTGTGTGAGAGAGAGAGAGAGAGAGAGAGAGAGAGAGAGAGAGAGAGAGAGCGAGCATTATGCTAAGTGAAATAAGTCAGACAGAGAAAGACAAACACTGTACGATAACACATGTGGAATCTAAAAAAGCCCAACTCATACAAACAGACTAGAAAGGTGGCTGCCAGAGGCTGGAGGTTGGGGGAAAGGAGGAGCTGGTCAAAGAATATAAACTTCAAATTATAACATAAACAAGTTTTGAGAATTTCATATACAGTATGACTATAATTAATAATACTTATTGTATATCTGAAAGTTGCTGAGAGAGTAGACCTTAAATGTTCTCACTACAAAAAAGAAATAGTAATTACAAGCCGTGACATGTTAGCAGATGCTATGATGGTAATCATTTTGCTATATATAACTGCATGAAATCAAAATGTTGTACCTTAAACTTACACAATATTATACATCAATTGTATCTCAATAAAGCTGAAAAAAATTTTAATATATACTAAATAAATTAATATGTTCAAAGAATTAAGGGAAATTATATTTTAAAAATTAAAGAAAAATATTATGACAACTATACAAGTAGAAAACTTCAATAAAGAAATATGAACATTTAAAACCTGGAAATACTAGAGATGAAAAGTGTAACAAAAGAAGTAAAAGATTCACTATGGGCTCAAGATAAGATTTGAGGTGACATTACAAAAAAAATCTGTGAACTTGAAAACAGAGAATTAGAAATTATTCAACTGAAAAACCAAAGAGAAAAATAAGACAGCAGAAAAATGAACAGGGCCTCAGAGACCTGCTGTAGGATAATGTCACACCTACCAAACAACTAGAAATATGTATAAAGGCAATCAGAAAAAAGACCTACCAAAATATGGATAAAGGCAACATCAGAAAAGAGGAAAAAGAAAAAGGAGAAAAAATATATTTGAAGAAGTAATTGCTGAAAACTTCCCAAATTTGATGAAAAACACTAATCTACTGAACCATAAAGCTTAATGAACCCCCAACAGAATAAACACAAAAAGATTCACACGGAGGCACAGCACTTTTGAACTGAAGCCACAAAAGAAGAATAATGAAAGCAGTAACAGAAAAATGATTCATCATATACACGGGGAAAACAATATAATTAACAGCTGACTAATCATCGAACTAATGGAGGCTAGAAAGCAATTTAAAAAAAAATCAAAATGCTGAAAGAAAAAAACCAAATAAACCCTGTCAACCAAGAATGCTATATACAAAAAAATTATTCTTCAAACAGGAAAGGAAAAATAAAAACATCCTCAGATTTTTTTTTTAAATGGTGAATATTCTATGGCAGAAGGCCTGTCTTTAAAAAATACTAAAGCAAGTCTCTCAGGCTGAAAGGAAACGACACCAGAAGGTAATTCAAATACACAAGGAGAAATAAGACCACTACAAATGGTAAATATAAATGGGAAAATAGAAAAAACTACACATTTTTTCTTTTCTTAATTTCATCAGACATAAACTCTATAAAGCAATTATGATAACAGTGTGTTAGTAGGCTTATAACAGAAATAGATATAATACATACGACAATAATAGCAGGAAGGAGAGGGGAGAAAAGGTATTTTGGAAAAAAGGTGCTATATTTTACTGGAATTAAGTCAGTAACTAAACTGAAGCAGACTGTGATAAACTGAAATGCACACTGTAATTCCTAAAGCAGCCACTAAGAACATAATTTTTTTAATATTGAAAATCAACACCGGGGGCTTCCCTGGTGGCGCAGTGGTTGAGAGTCTGCCTGCCGATGCAGGGGACACGGGTTCGTGCCCCGGTCCGGGAAGATCCCACATGCCGCGGAGCGGCTGGGCCCGTGAGCCATGGCCGCTGAGCCTGCGCGTCCGGAGCCTGTGCTCCACAACCGGAGAGGCCACAACAGTGAGAGGCCTGCGTACCGCAAAAAAAAAAAAAATCAACACTGGACCTAAAATGGTACACTAAAAAAGTTGTTCAACACAAAGGGAGGCAATAAATGAGAACGGAGGAACAAAAACAACACGAGAGATATAGAAAACAAAGAGCAACATGCAGGGGTAAAACTAGTCATGTGAAAAACTATGTAAAATGTGATTGAGTATACAGTCAAAGGCAAAGATTGTCAGACTGGAGAAGAAAGCAAGCTCCAACTATATTCTTTCTACAATAGGCACGCTTTAGATTCAGATTCAAAGACATAATAACTTGAGCATAAAATGATGGAAAAACATATGCCATGAAAACAGCAACAAAAGAGATCTGGAGTGGAAATGTTATTAGCAAAGTAAATTTTAAGAGAGATAAGAAATATTCCCATTTCCTACCAGATAAAGTCTAAATCACTTCATAATCTCGTCCCTCTTTATCAACTCAATCTTACCCTCCGCTCAAGGCCAATGAGATCATAACTAGATCCCACTTCTCACTCTTCTTGAGTATATTACTTCACTCCCAGTTCTAAGCCACTGATCACACTTAGCATCACTGGAATGTCTCTATCCTCCCTCCCTCCTACATATATTCTACCCATCCTTTAAGTTCCTATTTAACTCCCACCTCTTCAAGGCCATCTCCAGCTGCCCCCACTCACACTAATCTTTTCCAATATCTAAATTCCTGTAGCACCTAAGAATTATTTTGGAATTTATTATATACTCTATTAGCTTTGTTTTATTTTACAACTATAGTTCAGTGCTGTTATATAAAACACTGCTTTTCAAAAAGCAGCTTATAAAAATCATATATATCACTGGAGATACACATACACACACACACACCCCTTGCCCAACTAGCTTACTATAAGTGCCTTTAGAGCAAAATATGAATTTTGTGTCTTTCTATATCACCCACAGGGTTCTCAAAGCCTAGCCAAATTAATAGTTTCACTTGCTAGTTCATCTAATCTCCTTATTTTCTAGACAACGAAGTAGCCAGGGCTTGGTCTCTCACCTCTTTTTAGCTATCTCAATTATCTCTTCCAGTCTCAGGGCTTTAAAGGCTGATGACTCCCAATTTTATATTGCCAGACCAGATCTTTCCTATGTTAATACTCCAGAATCTTCTAGCCAACTGCCTACTTGACAATTCTTCTAATATACATCTCAACTTGACATATCATGAGTAAAATTCCTGATCTTCCTTAAACCTGTTCAACTCATAGCCTCCCTGTCTCAATTATCGACAATTCCACTATTCCAGCCGTGCAGGCCAAAAATTTGAAATCTTGATTCCTCCTTCTCTCTGACCTCACCTTCAATCTGTCAAGAAATACTGTTGGCTCCACCTTCAAAATATTTCCAAGATCCCAGCAACTGCACTGTGAAGCAATTTAATAGAAATGGAAATTTATGTTTATACAAAAAACCTACAGTTAAATGTTCATAGCTGAATTCAGAATAGCTACCAGATGTCTTTCAATGGGCGAATGGATAAACAAATTGTGGTATATACATACTATGGAATGCTAGTTAGTAATAAGAAAAGAGAACCAATTATTGATACATGCAACAACTTTGATGAATCTCCAGAGAATTATGCTGAGCAAATAAAGCCAATCTCAAAAGGTAACACACTGTATATGACTTCATTTATATAGCATTCTTCAAATAACGATATTACAGAAATGGGGAACAGATTACTGATTGTTGCAAGGGGTTAAACTGGAGGTTAGGAGTGGAAAGATGGTGGGGAGACAAATGAGTATGGTTATAAAAGGGCAGTAAGAGGGTCCTTGTGATGGTGGAACTGTTCCATATCTTGACTGTAGTAGTAAATACACAAACCTACACATATAATAAAATTGGGGAGAATTAAAAAATACACACAAACGTACAAAGTAGTAGAAGAATATATGGAGATGTCATACAGAGTGAAGTAAGTCAGAAAGAGAAAGACAAATACCATATGCTAACACATATATATGGAACCTAAGAAAAAAAAAATGTCATGAAGAACCTAGGGGTAAGACAAGAATAAAGCCACAGACATACTAGAGAACGTACTTGAGGATATGGGGAGGGGGAAGGGTGAGCTGTGACAAAGCGAGAGAGTGGCATGGACATATATACACTACCAAACGTAAGGTAGATAGCTAGTGGGAAGCAGCCGCATAGCACAGGGAGATCAGCTCGGTGGTTTGTGACCACCTAGAGGGGTGGGATAGGGAGGGTGGGAGGGAGATGGAAGAGGGAGGAGATATGGGGATATATGTATATGTGTAGCTGATTCACTTTGTTATAAAGCAGAAACTAACACACCATTGTAAAGCAATTATACTCCAATAAAGATGTTAAAAAAAAAGAGCATTAAAAAATGAATAATAAAAGTAAAACATATTTTATTTTTCGTATTCTTAATTGATCTAACATATAACCATTTGTTCAAAATAATAACAGCAACAATGCATTCAGTGATGATATCTTACAGATTAGTGATATTAATGACAGCAACGTCATATGGAATGGAAAGGAGGAACTGGAAATACTCTGCCCTGAGGTACTTTCACTATCAGTGAAGTAGTATAGTGTTAATTGAAAATGGACTTCAAAAAGTAGTAAAATGGGGCTTCCCTGGTGGCGCAGTGGTTGAGAGTCCGCCTGCCAATGCAGGGGACACGGGTTCGTGTTCTGGTTTGGGAAGATCCCACATGCCGCGGAGCGGCTGGGCCCGTGAGCCATCGCCGCTGAGCCTGCGCGTCCGGAGCCTGTGCTCCACAACGGGAGAGGCCGCAACAGTGAGAGGCCCGCATACCGCAAAAAAAAAAAAAAAAAAAAGGCAGTAAAATGTACATTGTAGACTCAAGTACAACTACTAAATAAAGTTAAAAAGAAAAGTGTAATAGATATGCTAAGAGAGGAGAAAAAACAGAATCCTATAAAATGCTCAGTCAAAAACAGAGGAAGCAAAATACCAGCAAGACAAAATAAACGAAGAACAAGTTCAATGAATAGAAACAGTAACAAATATGGTAAAAATATGATTCAACTATATCAATAATCTCTTTAAACATCAAAGGCCTAAATATACCACACGAAAGACAGAGACTATCAGTGGATTAAAAAAAAAAAAAATGAAAAAACATTAAAGTTGCACAATGTTATAAATCAATTACATCACAATTTAAAAACACAAAAATAATTTAAAAAATAAGTTTTAAAAAGACGCAACTCTATATAATCTAAAAGAAACCATTTAAAATTCAAAGACACAGATACATTAAAAGTAGGGATGGAAACATCAGGAAAACTACAGACCAGTATCCCTGATAGATACTGATGCAAAAACCCTCAACAAAATACTAGCAAACCAAACTCAAAAGTTCATTGAAAGGATTATATACCTTATAAACATTACCAAGTTTTTTTTTAAACTTGTATACAGCAAAGTGATTCAATTATACATATACACGTATCTATTCTTTTTCAAATTCTTTTCCCATTTAGGTTGTTACATAATATTGAGCAGAGTTCCCTGTGCTATACAGTGGGTCCTTGTTGGTTAACCATTTTATTTATTTATTTTTAAATTGGAGTATAATTGCTTTACAATGTTGTGTTAGTTTCTGCTGTACAATGAAGTGAATCAGCTATATGTATACATATATCCCCTCCCTCCCAGTACCCCCCATCTCACCCATCTAAGTCATCAAAGAGCAACAAGCTGAGCTCCCTGTGCTATACCACAGCTTCCCACTAGCTATTTTACACATGGTAGTGTATTTATGTCAAACCCAATCTCCCAATTCATCCCACCCTCCCCTTCTCCTGCTGTGTCCACACATCCATTCTCTATGTCTGTGTCTCTATTCCTGTCCTGCAAATAGGTTCATCTGTACAATTTTTCTAGATTCTACATATATGCGTTAATATACTATATATTTTTTTCTCATTCTGACTTACTTCACTCTGTATGACAGACTCTAAGTCCGTCTGCATCTCTACAAATGACCCAATTTCGTTCCTTTTTATGGCTGAGTAACATTCCATTGTATATATGTACCACATCTTCTTTATCCATTCATCTGTCGATGGACATTTAGGTTGCTTCCATGTCCTGGCTATTGTAAATGGTGCTGCAATGAACATTGGGGTACATGTGTCTTTCTGAATTATGTTTTTCTCAGGTTACATGCCCAGTAGTGGGATTACTGGGTCATGTGGTAGTTCTATTTTTAGTTTTTTAAGGAACCTCCATACTGTTCTCCATAGTGGCTCTATCAATTTACATTCCCACCAACAGTGCAAGAGGGTTCTCCTTTCTCCACACCCTCTCCATTTTAAATACAGCAGTGTGTACATGTCAATCCCAAACTCCTTAACTATCCCTACCCCTCACCCTCTCCTCTGGTAACCGTAAATTTGCTCTGTTTCTGTTTTGCAGATAAGTTCATTTGTATCATCAGACAAGTTCATTTGTATCATTTCTTTTTAGATTCCACATATAAGCGATATCATGCAATGTATCTCTTTCTCTGTCTGACTTCATTCAGTATGATAATCTCTAGGTCCACCATGTTGCTACAAATGGCATTATTTCATTCTTTTTAATGGCTTAGTAATATTCTACTGTATATATGCACCACATCTTCTTTAGCCACTCCTCTGTTGATGGACATTTAGGTTGCTTCCATGTCTTGGCTATTGTAAACAGTGCTGCAATGAACACTGGGGTGCATGTATCCTTTTGGACCATGTTTTTCTGCAGATATATGCCCAGGAGTGTAATGTAAATTGGCACAGCCACTATGGAGAACAGTATGGAGGTTCCTTAAAAAACTAAAAATAGAGCTACCATATGATCCTGTAATCCTACTCCTGGGTATATCTCTGGAGAAATACCAAGTTTTATACCTGGAATGCAAGGGTGGTTCTACATATGGAAATCAATCAATGTAATACATCACATTAGCAACATGAAGGACAAAAATCAAATGACCATCTCAACTGATACAGAAAAAGCATTTAACAAAATTCAACATTCTTTCATGATAAGAATGCTCAACAAACTAGAAATAGAAGAAAACTGCCTCAACATAATAAGTTGTATGTGAAAAGTCCACAGTTAACATCATACTCAATGTCAAAAAACTTAAAGCTTCCCCTCTAAAATCAGGAACAAGGCAAGGATGCCCTCTCTTGCCACTACTATTAAAACAGTGTTTGAAACCCTAGCCAGAACATTTACAAAAGAAAAATAATAAAAGACATTCAAATTGGAAAAATAAGTAAAATTATTTCTGTTTACAGATGAGATGATCTTACATGTAGAAAAACCTGAAGAATTAAAAACAAAAAAACCCCACAAAGCCCTGTTAGAAATAAGAAACGATTTCAGCAAAGTTTTAGGATACTAAAACAAAAAGAATACAAAAATTGATTGTATTTCTATAAACTAACAATGACCAATCAAAAAAGAAAGCAATCGGGCTTCCCTGGTGGTGCAGTGGTTGAGAATATGCCTGCTGATGCAGGGGACACGGGTTCGTGCCCCGGTCCAGGAAGATCCCACATGCTGCGGAGCGGCTGGGCCCGTGAGCCATGGCTGCTGGGCCTGTGCGTCCGGAGCCTGTGCTCCGCAACGGGAGAGGCCACAACAGTGAGAGGCCTGCGTACCGCAAAAAAAAAAAAAAAAGTAATTTCATTTACTATATATAGCGCTAAAAAGGACAAAATACTTAGGAAAAAACCTAACCAAGGAGGTAAAAGACTTGTACACTGAGAACTATGAAACACTGCCAAAAGAAATCAAAGATAGAAATAAGTGGAAAGACCTCATGCTCATGGACTGGAAGACTTAATAACATTAAAATGTCTGTACCACCCAAAAGTCATCTACAGATTCAATCCAATTCCTATCAAAATCCCAATGGCATCTTTTGCAGTAACAGAAAAACAAAATCCTAAAATCCTATACAGAATCTCAAATACCCCAAAGAGCCAAAACAATCTTGAAAACAGAAGGACAAAGTTGGAGGTTTCACACTTCCTGATTTGAAAACAAGCTACAAAGCAACAGGAATCAAGACAGTATGGAACTAGCATAAACACAGATATATAGACTAATGGAACAGAATAGAGAAACTAGAAATAAACCCTTATGTGTATTTTCAACAAGGGTGCCAAGACTACACAATCGGGAAAGGATAATCTCTTAAGCAAATGGTGCTGGGAAAACAGGATATTCACAGGCAAAAAAAAAAAAAAAAAAGAAGAGGGACCCTTACCTTACACCATACACAAAAATTAACTCAAAATGGATCAAAGTCCTAAACAGAAGACCACAAAAATCCTAGAAGAAAATATAGGGGAAACACTTCAGGACACGAGCATTGGCAACATATTTGACCTTTGGTGACTAGCTTACTTCACTTAGCATAATGTTTTTGAGGTTCATCCATGTTCTGACAAGTGACAGAATTTCTTTCTTTTGATGACATCAAAAAGCTCAAGTGACTACAGCAAAAAGAGACAAATGGGACTACATCAAACTTTTAAACTCCTGAGTGTTAAAGAAAATTAAAGCATAAGCTAACTTGTATGTGAAATCCTTTTTTTAATTAAAAAAAAGGTCAAACTCACAGAAAAATAGAGTAGAATTATGGTTACAATGGGTTGGGGTGTGGGTGAAATAGAAAGATGCTGGTTAAAGGGTACATGCCTTCAGTCATGAGACGACATAGTTCTGGGGATCTAATGTACAGCATGGTATCTATAGTTAATAGTACTGTATGCTATACTTGAAATTTGCTAAGAGAGTAGATCTCAAGTGTTCTCACCATGCACATACAAAAAAGGTAATTATGTGAGGTGATGAATATGTTAATTACTTCTTAGGGCAATCATTTCACAATTTATACATATAACAGATTATTACATTGAATACTTTAAATATATGCAGTTTTGTCAATTATACTTCATAAAACTGGGGGGGAAACGTCCAACAAAAAAACCCTCAAAACAGAAAAAATAGCTATGTAAATCAGTTTAATGTTACATATTTTTTTTATAAAATAAAGGAATGGAGAACAATATACCATACAAAGACTGAGCTAAAGAAAACTGAAGTAGTTACATTAATTTCAGACAAAGAGGACTACACAGCAAGAATAATTATCAGGGATAAAAAGGGACATTACAGACATTACATAATGAAAAAGGGATCAATTCTCCAAAGAGACATAATAATTCTTAAGGTGTATGCACCTAACAACAGAGTCAAAATATTTGAGGCAGAAACTAATGGAATCGGGCTTCCCTGGCGGTGCAGTCGTTGAGAGTCCGCCTGCTGATGCATGGGACACGGGTTCGTGCCCCGGTCCGGGAGGATCCCGCATGCCGCAGAGCGGCTGGGCCCGTGAGACATGGCTGCTGGGTCTGTGCGTCCGGAGCCTGTGCTCCGCAAAGGGAGAGGCCACAACAGTGAGAGGCCCGCGTACCTCAAAAAAACAAAACCAAACAAAAAAAAACTAATGGAATCACAAGGAGGAACAGACAAATCCACTATTATATTTAGAGATTTCAACAACTTTTCATCAGTTATCAGTTATTGATAGATCCAGCAAGCAGAAAATCAATGAAGGACATAGTTAAACTGAACAACACTATTAATCAACTGGATCTAATTAACATATTTACAGAAACTTTTACCCAACAGTTGAATATGTATTTTTCTCAAGCTCATATAGAACATTAGTCAAGATAGACCTAATTCTGGGCCATAAAACATACCCTAGCAAATTAAAAAGAAGAGACATCATACAAGGTATGCTCTCAGACCACAAGGGAATTAAACTAGAAATCAGTAACCGAAAAACAGTCAGAAAAAAAAAAAAAAAAAAAACTTGGAGCATAAACAACATACTTCTAAGTACCAACTGGGTCAAAGAAGTCTCAAGAGAAAATAGAAAATATTTTGAGCTAAATCAATATTTGTGGATGCAATGAAGGCAGTGCTTACAGGGAAATTTATAGCAATGATTGCATATATTAAATAAGAAGAAAATCCAAAAGCAATATCTAAGTTTGCAACTTAGAAAAGTAGAAAAAGAACAAATTAAATCCAAAGTAAGCAGAAGAAAAGAAATATAAATTAGAGATGAAACTGAAAACAGGAAATCAACAGAGAAAAATTAGCAAAATCAAAAGATAGTTCTTTGAAAAGATCAATAAAACTGATGAAAATCTAGCCAGGTTAGCTAAGAAGAGAGAAGACATAAATTACTAATATCAAAAGCAAAAAGATGTCATCATCACAGATCTCATGGACATTAACAGATTAAAGGAATATCACGACAAACTCTGTACTCACAAATTTGATAACATAGATAAAATGGGCCAATTTCTTGAAAAACACAATCTACTAGAACACACACAAGGAGAACTAGATAATCTGAAAAGGTCTGTATCTATTAAACAATCTGACATACAATTAATCACCTTCCAAAATAGAAAGCACCACACCCAGATGAGTTCACTGGTGAATTCCATCAATCACTTAAGGAAGAAATTATATCAATTCTCTACAGTCCCTTCCAGAAGACAAAAACAAAGGGAATATATCCCAACTCATTCTTTGAGACCAGTATTACCCTAATACCAAAAACAGAAGACATTACAAGAAACAAAAGCTACAGACCAATATCTCACATGAACATAAATGCAAAAATCATCAACAAAATATTAGCAAACTGATTCCAACAATGTATAAAAAGAAGTATACACCAAGACCAAGTGGGATTTAGTCCAGGTATGATATGCTGGTTCAACGTTTAAAATTAATTAATATAATCCAGTCCATCAACTGGCTAAAGAAGAATTATCTGATCATATGTATAGATGTAGAAAACGTATTTGACAAAATACAACATCCGTCCACGATGAAAAAAAGAAAAAAACAACTCTTAGCAAACTAGGAATAGAGGGGAACATCTTCAACTTGATGAAGAACATCTACAGGGACTTCCCTGGTAGTGCAGTGGTTAAGACTCTGTACTCCCAATGCAGGGGGCCTGGGTTCGATCCCTGGTCAGGGAACTAGATCCCACATGCATGCCGCAACTAAGAGATCGCATGCCACAACTAAGGAGCCTGCCTGCCACAACTAAGACCAGGCGCAACCAAATAAATAAATAAATTTAAAAAAAAAGAACATCTACAAAAAATTCTACAGCTAACTTTATACTTAATGAGGAGAAACTATGTTTTCCTGCTAAGATCAGAAACAAGCCAAGAAAAACTTGAGACTCTCACCACTCCTATTCAAGGTTGCATATGCAATAAGACACCCACCCCCCCAAGAAAATAAAGGGTATACAAACTTGGAAAGAAGTAAAACTATCTTTGTTCACAGATGACATGATTGTCCATGTAAAAAATCCCAAGGCATCAAAAATGAAAAACACCCTGGAATTAATAAGGGACTATAGCAAGATTGCTGGATACAAGATTAAGGTACAAAAGTCAAGTGCTTTTTTATATACCAGCAATGAACAATTTACATTTGAAATTAAAAAACAATACAATTTACATTAGTACACAAAAAAAGAATAAAAAGGAATATTAGGTACAAAGCAAACAAACTATATAAAAGATTTATATGAGGAAAACTATAAAGCTCTGAGGAAAGAAATCAAGGATCTAAATAAATGGAAACATATTTCATGTACATGGAGAGGAGGACTGAATAGTCAAGATGTCAGTTCTTCCTAACATGATCTATAGATTTAATGCAATCCCAATCAAATCCCAGCAAATTATTTTGTGGATATGGAACAGTCAACACAATACTGAAGAAGAGTCAAAAGATTGACACTAACTGACTTCAAGACTTATTATAAAGCTAGAGTAAAAATGGATACGATATTAGAGAAAGAACAAACAAATAGATCACTGGAACAGAACAGAGAGTGCAGAAATAGCCACAGATACAATTAACTGAACTTTGACAAAGGAACAAAGGCATTTAAAAGGAGAAAGGATAGTCTTTTCAACAAATAGTGCTGTAACAACTGAACAGCAAAGAAATGAATCTCAACACCGATCTTACATCTTTCACAAAAATTAACTCAAAATGGATCACATATCTAAATGTAAAAGGCAAAACTATAAAACACTACAAGATAATATGGGAGAAAATTTAGGTGTCCTTGCATTTGGCAGTGACTTTTTAGATGCAACTCCAAAAGCACAATCCATGAAAGAAAAAAGTTGTAAATTGGACTTTTCACTAAAATTAAAAATTTCTGGTCTAAGACACTAATGAAAAGACAAGTCACAGACTGGGAGAAAAGCACTGTAAAACACTTATATCATAAAGAATTGTTAACTAAAATATACAAAGAACCATTAAAAATCAATAGAAGAAAACACTCAACCATTAGTAATGGGCAAAAGACTTGAAAAGACACCTCACCAAAGAAGATATAGAAAGAAAAGATGCTCAACATCGTATTTCATCGGGAACTGCAAATTTAAACAACAATGAGATACTACTGCACTCCTATTAGAATGGCTAAAACCCAAAACACTGATAACACCAAAGGCTGGTAAGGATGCAGAGCAACAGGAACTCTCATCAATGCTGGTGGGAATACAAAATTATTCTGCACAGTCACTTTAGAAGATAATTGGGCAGTTTCTTGAAAAACTGAACCATACTCTTACCATACAATCTAGCAACTGTGCTACTTGGTATTTACCCAAATGACCTGAAAACTTATATCCACACAAAAACCTGCACATGAATGTTTACAGCAACTTTATTCATAACTGCCAAAACCTGGAAGCAACCAAGATGTCCTTCAATAAGCAAATAAAAAAAACCAAAATGTAGTATATGCATATAATTGTATTTTTTCAGAGAGAAAAAGAAATGAGCTATCACGCCAAGAAAAGCTATGCAGGCACATTAAATGCATACTGCTAAGTGAAAAAAGTCAATCTGAAAAGGCTATGTATGTACTGTTTGATTCCAAGTATATGACATTCTAGAAGAGGCAAAACTACAGAAACAGTTTTTAAAAAAATCAATGGTTGTCAGGGTTGAGGTGAGGAAGGGAGGGATGAATAGGTGGAGCTCAGGAAATTTTTAGGGCAGTGAAACTATTCTGCATGACACTGTAATGATGGAAACATGTCATTATACATTTGCCAAAGTCCACAGACTATACACCACAAATACTGAACCATAATGCAAACTGTGGACTTTAATTACTACTAATACATCAATATTGCTACGATTGTAACAAATCTACATTAATGCAAAAGGTTGAAAACGGGGGAACTGAGGAGAAGAGTGTATACAGGAACATTGTACTTTCCATTCATTTTTCTGTAAAACTAAAACTGCTCAAAAAATAGTTATCTGTTAAAAAGAGAAAATTTCAAATTAAAAAAAAATTCTAGTGGGTAAAGAAATTCAACAGACAGGGACTTCCCTGGTGTCACAGTGGTTAAGAATCTGCCTGCCAATGCAGGGGACACAGTTTCGAGCCCTGGTCCGGGAAGATCCCATATGCCAGGAAGTAACTAAGCCCGTGCACCACAACTACTAAGCCTGCTCTCTAGAGCCCAAGAGCCACAGCTACTGAAGCCCGCGCACCTAGAGCCCGTGCTCCGTAACAAGAGAAGCCACCACAATGAGAAGCCCACGCACGACAATGAAGAGTAGCCCCCGACTGCCACAACTAGAGAAAGCCCACATGCAGCAACGAATACCCAACGCAGCCAAAAATAATAATTAGTTAATTAATTAAAAAAAAGAAATTCAACAGACATTTCTCCAAAGAACACATACTAATGGCCAATAAAAGATGAAGAGATGCCCATTAGCCACCAGGAAAGTTAAATCAAGACAAGATGTATCAGTTTACTCTAAGACAGATACCATCAAAAACCAGATAATAACAAGTATTGGCAATGATGTGGAGAAACTGCAATGTTTATCCAGTGCTTGTGGATTGTAGAATGGTACAGTGGCTTTGGAAAACAAGTTTGCACTTCCTCATAATGTTAAGCACAGAGTCACCATATGACCCACCATACTTCCAAGTATATACCCAAGAGAACTGTTAAAAAAATAAAAGTCCCCACAAAAACTTGTATGCAAATGTTCAGAGGAGCATCATTCATTATAGCCAAAAAATGAAGACAACTCAGATGTTCATCAACTGACAAATGGATAAACAAAATGTAGCATATCCATAAAATGGAATATTATTCATCCACAAAAAGTACTTAAGTAATGAGACAGTAAAACGTGGATGAACCTTGAATACATTATTCCAAGTGAAAGAAGAAACAAAAAGGTCATATATTATGATTCCATTTATATGAAATGTCCAGAATGGGCAAATCCATAGAGATAGAAAGTAGATTAGTGATTGCCAGGGCCTAGGGGAAGAGGAGGATGGGGAGGGACTATTAGTAAGAATTGAATAGGGAACTATTAAAAGAGTTCCTTCTTGAGGTGATGAAAATATTCTAGAATTAGTAGTGACAGTTGCACAACTCTGTGACTATACTGAAACCAATGTATATACTTTAAAAGGGTGAAAGAGTGTTTACTTTAAAAGGGTGAAATTTATGGTATAGGAATTATATCTCAATAAAACTGTTAATAAAAAAAGAATCAAGCAGCTGACCATCCACAAAAATTGCAAAGCCTTCAGTGAAACTAGTCAAAAGAGCAGATCTAACTCCGGATGCTAAACACTTCTTTGGAACTTACCACAGAAATATAGGAATTTGAAAAGGTATAAACACTAAACGATAATAAAATTAAAAGAAAAAAAGTGAGAAAACTCAGAAGTGTACTATGCCTCATATTTAAGTTTTATTTTCTTTTTTCTTTTTACCTTTTGACCCCCTTCACCTATTTCTCCCACCTCCTGCCTCTGGCAACCACCAATCTGTTCTCTATATCTACAAGCTTGTTTTTTGTTGTTGCTGCTGTTCATTTTTTAAGATTTCATACATAAGAGAGAGCATATGGCATTTGTGTTATTCTGTCTGACTTATTTCATTTAGCATAATGCCCTCAAGGTCTATCCATGTTGTCACAATGTCAGGATTTCCTTCTCTTTACGGCTGAATAGTGTTCCATCATACACACAACACACACACACACACACACACACACACACACACCACAATTTCTTTATCCATTCATCCACTGATGGGCACTTAGGTTGTTTCCATATCCTAACTATTGTAAATAATGCTGCAATGAACATGGGGTACATATATCTTTTCAAGTTAGTTATTTTCATTTTCTTCAGATAAATATCCAAAAGTAGAATTGCTGGATCCTATGGTAGTTCTATTTTTAATATTTTGAGGAACCTCCATACTGTTTTCCATAGTGCCTGTACCAATCTACATTCCCACAAGCAGCACACAAATGTTCCCTTTCTCCGCATCCTTGCCAACACTTGTTATTTCTTGTCTTTTTCATAATAGCCATTCTAACAGGTGTGAGGTGATATCTCATTGTGGTTTTAATTTGCCTTTCCCTGATGATTAGTGATGTTGAGCATCTTTTCATGTACTTGTCAGCCATCTGTATGTCTTCTTCAGAAAAATGTCTATTCAGGTCCTGTGCCCATTTTTTAATTGGATTGTTGGGTTTTTTTTTTTTATATTAGCCTGTTATCAGACATAGGATT
The DNA here is from genome assembly GCF_937001465.1 of Orcinus orca. Classification (NCBI taxonomy): domain Eukaryota; kingdom Metazoa; phylum Chordata; class Mammalia; order Artiodactyla; family Delphinidae; genus Orcinus; species Orcinus orca. Next base: position 83,317,850 of record NC_064563.1, on the reverse strand, counting down.
TGCAAATATTTTATCCCATTCAGTGGGCTGCCTTTTCATTTTGTTGATGGTTTCCTTTGCTGTGCAGAAGCTTTTTAGTTTGATATAGTCCCACTTGTTTATTTTTGCTTTTGTTGCCTCTGGTTTTAGTGTCAGATTCAAAAAATCATCACCAAGACCTACATCAAGTAGTTTACCATTTATGTTTTCTTCTAGTTTTATGGTTCAGGTCTTAAACTCAGGTCTTTAATCCATTTTGAGTTAATTTTTGTGTATGGTATAAGCCAGTTGTCAAGTTTCATTCTTTTGCATGTGGCTCTTCAGTTTTCCCAACACCATTTATTGAAAAGGCTGTCCTTTCCTCACTGTATATTCTTGTCTCCTTCACTGTAAATTAATTGACCATGTGTGGGTTTATTCCTGGATTCTCTATTCTGTCCCACTGATCTATGTGTCTGGTTTTATGCTAATACTATATTGCTTTAATTGCTGTAGCTGTGTAATATAGTTTGAAATCATGAAGCATTATATCTCCAGCTTTGTTCTTCTTTCTCAAGAATGCTTTGACTATTTGAGGTTTTTGTGGTTCTATACAAATTTTAGGATTATTTGTTCTATTTCTTTGAAAAATGACATTGGAATTTTGATAGGGATTGCAGTGAATCCGTAGATTGTTTTGGGTAGTATGGACATTTTAACAATATTGATTCAATCCACAAGCACATAATATCCTTCCATTTATCTGTGTCTTCAACAATTTCTTTCATTAATGTCTTAGAGTTTTAAATATACAGGTCTTTCATTTCCTTGGTCAAATATATTCCTCGGTATTTTATTCTTTTCAGTGCAACTGTTAATGAGATTGTTTTCTTTATTTCTCTTTCTGATAGTTTGTTATTAGTATACAGAAATGCAAGAGATTTGTGTGCACTGATCTGTATCCTGCAACTTTACTGAATTGGTTTATTCTAACAGTTTTTTTTTTAATGGAGTCTTTAGGATTTTCCATATGTAATATTATGTCATCTGCAAACAGTGACAGTTTTATTTCTTCCTTTCCAATTTGGATGCCTTTTACTTCTTTTTCTTGCCTAATTACTCTGGCCGCCTTCTATTAAGTTTTATTTCTCTTTCTCTCAAGCCATTCAAGCCACTGAAAGGCAGAAAGAAGACATTCAGGACCACAATATCATGCCTCCATTTTTTCTCTCTGGAATAATGGAGGCAATAAAACTATATATAATTTTAAAGCAAAATCAATAGGATCCTTACCAATAAACCTTTGTACAGTCTCTGAAAATTCAATTTGAAAAAACATTTTACCAGTCATCCTACATAGGCACTTGGGAAAGTAGCATAAAATAGTCTATATCCTTAGGAAGTTTGGTATGTCAACTATGAAAATGTGCCTCTCAGATATCCCACTGCAGGAAACATTATTGACCAATGGTCCCAGCTGCTGAACTCTCAAAGCTATTCTCTTGTTTGGGGCCAAGCCAAGCTTCTCATGAGCTGTTCCCTGCCAATGACTCAGCATGGCAGACATATTTAATGAAGCTCTTTTCCCAGGAGACACTGGACTCCTCTGATGGTTCAACCTTGCACTGAAAAAAATCCAAAGTAAATAGCAGTTTGTAATACTTCAGAAGCCTAAAATTAAAACCAATAGAACTTAATTATAAGGAGTTTTAAAATTCAGTAAATGTTCTCATAATACATTGTTTCATTTGATTCACACAATGTTGGAGTAAAAAGGGAGCACAATACTTATTGAGTTCTTTTTTTTTTTCTTCTTTTTTTTTTTGCGGTACGCGGGCCTCTCCCGTTGCGGAGCACAGGCTCCGGACGCGCAGGCTCAGCGACCATGGCTCACGGGCCCAGCCGCTCCGCGGCATGTGGGATCTTCCCGGACCGGGGCACGAACCCATGTCCCCTGCATCGGCAGGCAGACTCTCAACCACTGCGCCACCAGGGAAGCTCCTTATTGAGTTCTTTTATGCACCAAACACTGGACTGGGGCATTGCTGTAGCAACAGCATTCCCATTGTACACATGATGAAATTGAAGCTCATAAAGTTAATGGATATACTTAAGCTTACAAAACTAATAGTGGACCAAGGTCTTATTTCTCCTTTGTTGCCTCCAGAATATCATACAGAAAATAATCATATCCCTAAGGACTGAGCCCAGACATTCTCTCTCCTCACTCTCCAAAATGGTATATATTAAAGTAGGGCTCAAATTCTCTATTCACAACAGAACAACAGTGACACTTCACTTCACCCCCACATCCTAACTACAGAACAAATGAAACTAAGCAGGACACCTGAAACCTATGACTTGGTTCAAAGGAGAACTGAAATTAATAGTTAATGAAGCTAAGATTACTAATTAATTAAAATGTAGCTTACTGATTTTCAAATTGGAAAAGCCAGCCCCAACAACCATCTGTAGCCTTTGGGATTGATTAATCTTCTCCCTGCTCTAATATCAAAGGTCTCCTACATTAGGTACCTAGCTGGACTCTACCCCTAACACCACAATAGCATTTTCTATCACAAGCACTTTCAAACTGGCCAACTGAAGTTGCTTAATTTTAGTTATTTGCCACAGTATGATGGGTCCAGAAGGAAAAAAGTATTCAAATTGTAAGTAAAACACTACTGAAATGAAACTTGTTACACCAGAAATTCTTTAAAAAAAAAAAAGGTTCAGTATCTTAGATATAGTTTTCATGACTACAGTGCAGGGATAATTACTCTTGTTTTCTTTCTATCTCTGACCATTCTTTCTCTTCTTGTTTTTTCACCACAACAAACTGCCTCTCACTGACACCAGCAGGTTAAGCATGTTGGTTTATGTAATTGTGCAAGAAGATCCTATTCCACCTTTTCCTGAAAATACGTAATTATTTAATGCAAAATACATGATTATTTAATCCTAGGTAGCAGCTATGTAAAAATTACAAATGTGAAACTACAGAATTTTAAGTTGTCAGAAAAAATGCCTATTTTATGATAATCAAGAGAAATGAATCGGTCAATACACCAAATTTTATATTTTTGGAAACAGCTAACATTTAGCAAGGAGAACAAAGAATACTTAAGTTTCACAAAGAAAAGGTGATACACTGGAAAGAACTGAGCCTGGTGTCACACAGCCTGCCACGTTATAGCATTTAGCAGAAAAAAATAAAAAGAAAAACAAAATTATATAATAGCAACAGAAGCAATAAAATAAGCTTAATAAGAAATGTCAAAGCCTATATAAGTAAAACTCCTAAAAGATACAAAAGTAAACTTGAACAAACGGAAAGGCATCTCTTATTCCTGGATAAGGTAATTCAGCATCATGGACAGGTGATTTAACTCCCTAAGTTAGTTTATAAAGTTGATGAAATTCCAATTAAAAATATCAATGAGCTTTTTCATGGAGTTAGTCAAACTGATACCAAAGTTCATCGGGAAAAATAAACATCCAAAAATAGCTAGAAAAACATGAAAAAGAAAAGCTACCTGGGTGGATTAGCCCTACCAGACACTGAAATATACTATAGAGCTCTATAATTAAAACAATGTGGTACTGACTTAGATATATGCAAATGACCTAGTAGAACAGAATGGAAAGTCCAGAAATTGACCAAATTACCATGGAAATTCAGCATATAATAACAATGGCATCTCAAATCACTGGAACAAACATAGACTTTTTAATAAATGAGATAAATGATTAATGATTTAGAAAGGATAAAATTAGATCAATAACTCATACCATATATAGGAATAAACTCCACAAACGGGAACAAACTTCAAATGGATCAGGGATCTAACTGTAAAAAGTGAAAACTTACAAGTGCTAGAAAATATGGATGAATTTCTCTTTAACCTGAGGAAAAAGCTTTCTATAAGGCTTTATAAGGAAGAGGCTTTCTAATCACAACTAAAATCCAGATATGATAAAAGTGGACATTAAACACATGAAAGGATGTTAAACTACATTCATAAGATTGTAAATTAAAACTACAATGAGATACCATTTCTCACCTATCAGATTGGCAAAAACTGAAAAAGTAAATCAATGCATGTTGT